>NC_067400.1:445892823-446142823 GCF_016432865.1 Antechinus flavipes
AAGAAGAGAGGGAGGAAGGGAGAAAGGAAGGAAGGAAGGAAGAAAGAAAGAAGGAAGGAAGGAAGGAAGGAAGGAAGAAGAAAGAAAGGAGGAAAAGAGAGAGGGAGGGAGGAAGGAAGGAAGGAAGGAAGGAAGGAAGGAAAGAAGGAAGGAAGGAAGGAAGGAAAAAAGGAAGGAAGGAAGGAAGGAAGGAAGGAAGGAAGGAAGGAAGGAAGGAAGGAAGGAAAAAAGGAAGGAAGGAAGGAAGGAAAGAAGAGAGGGAGGGAGAAAGGAAGGAAGGAAGGAAAAAAAGAAGGAAGGAAGGAAGGAAGGAAGGAAGGAAGGAAAGAAGGAAGGAAGGAAGGAAGGAAGGAAGGAAGAAGGAAGGAAAGAAGGAAGGAAGGAAGGGAGGGAGGGAGGGAGAGAGAGAGAGAAATTAGAAAGAAAGAAAGAAAAATAATATTTTGTAAAACTAACCAGCACTTCAACTAGATTTGACAGTATGATCCTATGAAGGAAATAAGACTAGAGCTTTCTGAAATCTTTTCCAGATTTCAAATTCAGTAAGGCATGTATTTTAAGTTGTTGCAAATTGGTGGGAACAGGTTTCAGTCATTTTTCAATCATATTTGGTGTTTTCCCCATTTGGGGTTTTCTTGGCAAAGATACTGAAATAGTATGCCATTTCCTTCTCTAGCTTATTTTATGAAAAGGAACTGAAACAAACAGAGATAAATGACTTTCCTAGAGTCACACAGCTAGTATCTGAGTCTGAATTTGAAGCCAGGAAGATGAGTCTTCCTTATTCCAAGCCAAGTGTTCTGTCTACAATGCTTTGTAGCTGTCGCTGGGAACAGATTTCTTCCTCCTTGTCCTGAAATTTGTAGTCTTGGAGAAGTAATGCAAATATATTAGCAGTGGTAATAGGTTACTACCGATGTATTTTACATCACCTCTCCAAAAATACAGTTTTCAGGACAAGGAGGGTCAAATTGCCAAATTTATTTTTTAGACTCTTGTGTATAAAAAGTCCCTAGATAAAAGATATCTATTCAGATATGGTAGAGACCAGAGAATTGTCAGGAATTAAGATAATCTTTCAAGAGTGTTTTCAAAATGAGGTTGGAAACAGACTCAGAGATCATTCATTTTGGCTCATGTACCCTGCCTTGTTTCTTCAGTGGACAAAGATTCCTGGCCATCTGTTAGACTAGAACACCACACCATGTGGATAGTTACATCCTCCCTCTTTGAGACTCTTAAGACGTGGGACAATTCTTTCTCCCACAGAGGTCAGGGACATGTCCTCCGTTTAAAGGGACTTGTGAAGTGCCCCATCACATAGGAAAATCAGGCCTTTGAAATGAATTGAAAGAATATGATAAGCTATTCATCAGACAATTTCATTTTACACAGCATAATGATGATAATAGTAATAATAATAACTAGAATTTGCATTAGCACGTTAATGTTTGCAAAGCATTTTACATATATGATCTCATTTGATCCTTACAACAATCCTGTGAAATACAAGCTATTATTCCTTATTTTACAGATGAGAAAATTGAGATTGAAACAGATGTGACTTGCCCAGGATTACAGATCTAAAAAGTAACTGAGATAGTATTCAAACTCAATTCTTTTCTGAATCCAAGTGCAATAGTCTATCCACAGTACCACCTGTGAAGCAAGGAATGTTTTTAATTATGTACGCACAGCTTCATCCCTCAAATTGGCTATGCTTAAAAAGCTCTGTGTGGAACTCTAGATACTCTTTAAACCATGACATTTTAAAGGGGTTTCTGATGAGCAAAACAACATATGCTCTTGGGGCTGGGCTCAAAACTAATTTTTTTAGCTTGAAGTATAATTTTCATGAGTGCCGACTAAAGTGATAGCTGCCATTCTGAGATTTCTATTGTCTTGCAGAATGTCATAATGTCAAGGAATACAATAGAGTACAAAAAAAGCAATGAGGAATAGGAAAAAGTAGTCTGATGACTACTTTTACTACCTGTACAAATTCAGGTAAGTCACTTCAATTAATCAATTAATTCATCAAGTATTTGTAACGTGCCTAATATGTACCAGGCACTGTGTTAAGCAGTGGGGATATAAATAAAGGGAGAAAACCAGTTGCTGCTCTCAGAAGAATGCACAGTCTAATGGGGAAGGCTACATATAAATATGTAGATATATTTAAGACCTACAGAATAGATGGGAAGGCAATATGAGAGGAGAAGGCATTAAAAGCTAGGGATGCTGCAGACAGTTTCTTGTTGAAAGTAGAGCTAGAACTGAGTCTTGAAGAGAGTCAATGCAAAAGTGAGGGCAGAGCATTTCACGTGAAAGGGACCAGACAGAGCAACAGAGTGTTTTGTGCAAGAAGCTACAAGGATGGCAGTATTACTAGATCCCAGAGAACACAACTGTTTCCTCTTTAGTAAAATGATGAGGTCGGAGTAGTCTCTTCCAGCTCTGAACCTTATGAATCAGTTCTATGCCTCCCAATGCTCTGACTCCTAAACAGGAGCACAAAGCTTTAGCAACCAACCATGTTCTTGCTCTCAGAGGGGATCACTCTATTTGTGCCCCTTTCTAATCCATCTTAAGCTCCTTACTCAGGGTGTCAGAGATAGCATCAGAATTCCAGGACAGAAGGGCTTAAGGTACACATAAGATAATTATTTTCAAATATTATAAGATATCAGAAGGAAGCAAGATTAAAATGATTCTGCTTGACCAAATTTGGAAGAACTACAGTCAATGGTCAGTGCAGGGAAAATGGTCAGTGCAGCCCCACTGATTTGGGGCTAAGGTGGCTATCTTTGAATTATGTCTGTGATGCTTAATGTGAATTGGGGCAAATCGATAGACCCCTCCTTGTACCTCAGTATCCACTCTATAAAACAAGAACGTCCACATGCCTCAGTTTCTACTGCTATGAAATGAGAGAATGGGGCTCTTCTAATCTTGGAGAACAAGGATATAGAGGGAGATCCCAGTACTCTGCATTAGAAGTACAGTACCTTGCTGACTTTATTACCAATAAGATGATTCGATGGTTCCTCTCTAGCTCTAAATTCTATGATCCCTTGATGTAAATGGAAAAAAATTTTAAATCAACATAAGAAGGAAGAAAAAGAATAATCCTTAACACTTTAGGCTATCCAAAAATAGAATGTGTTACTTCATGACATCCTCATTATTGATATAAAATATCAATCATACCCCAACAGTATGATTAGATAAGATGACCTCAGAGGTCCTAGTCAATATTCTAAGAATTTAAGTGTCTTCAAAGAAAGAGTAAAACACTAGCTAAATGCAGTAATCTCCACCCTACATCATGGGAAAATATCTGTTGCCCGTGGCTATGGGGTGACTCCTACAGATATTGTATCCATAGCAACAAATTATTCTCTTTTGACCTTAGACATGTTAGGATGAAGGGAGCATGGGATATTGGACAGAATTCTTGACTTAAAAGCAATATTTAAACCTATGTCATCCTGACTAAGACATTTACTAGCTGTGTCACTATAGACAAGTCAGTCTTTTTGATCTTCACTTAGTTCATCTGCAAAAATGGAGATTCAAAGTACCTATTGATAAGGTTTATAATTTTAATTTCTAATAATAAGACATTATAGTGTATTAAAAGTAATGTTTATAAATATCATAACATGATATATACATATATGTGTGTGTTGTGTCACTATTGCAAATATTATTAATTCTCTCACTTCATAGTTGTAGAAACTAAGGCATCTGGCTCACTAGCCAGGGGGTCTCTTGATTTGCACCAGATCACATTAAACATCAGAGTCATGATTCAAAGACAGCAACCTTGACTCCAAACTAGTGCTCTTTCTTTTTCTCTGCACTAACCATTGACCCTAGTTTTTCCATCTTTGGTCCAACAGAATAATAGCAAAGATTAATTATACTCATTGCCTTCTAAATTACCTCTTCTTCTAAACTGGAGGAGAGAAGGAGAGAGAGAAGGAGAAAAAGAAAGACAGAGAGAAGAGATAGATTGGAAAGACACACACACAGAGACAGACAGAGAAAAAAGAAACAGAGACAGATAGAAGAGACAGAAACAGAGAGACACAGAGACAGAGATAGAAAGAGAAAAACAAAAGGAAAGAGGAAGGAGGAAGAGAAGAGGAGAGGAAATAGACGGGGACAGAGATAGAGAGATCTGCAGTACTCTGTATTGGAAATAACATATAATCTGATTTTATTATTATTAATAACACATTTTATGTGCATATCCTTCGACCCAGCAGTGCTTCTACTGGACTTCTATCCCAAAGAGATCTTTAAAGAGGGAAAGGGACCCACATGTGCAAAAATGTTTGTGGCAGTCCTTTTCATAGTGGCTAGAAACTGGAAACTGAGTGGCTGCCCATCCATTGGAGAATGGCCGAATAAGTTATGATATATGAATGCTATGGAATATTATTGTTTTGTAAGAAATGATCAGCTAGCTGTGTGACCCTGGGCAAGTCACTTTACTCCAATTGCCTCAGCAAAAAAAAAAAAAAAAGAAAGAAACGATCAGCAGGAGATTTCAGAGAGGCCTGAAGAGACTTACATGAACTGATGCTGAATGAAATAAGCAGAACCAGGAGATCACTGTACACAACAACAAGATTATAAGATGATCAATTCTGATGGATTTAGACTCTTCTTAACAATGAGATTACTGAAGCCAGTTCCAACAATCTTGTGATGAAGAGAGCCATCTACATCCAGAGAGAGGACTGTGGAAACTGAGTGTGGATCACAATATAGTATTTTTACTCTTTTTGCTGTTGTTTGCTTGTATTTTATTTTCTCATTTGTTTTTTTCCTTTTTGATTTGATTTTTCTTCTGTAGCAAGATAATTGTATAAATATGTAGCATATATTGGATTTAACATTTTTTTATCATTTTTAACATATTGGATTACTTGCCATCTAGGGGAGGAGATGGGGGGAAAGAGGGGAAAATTGGAACACAAGGTTTTGCAAGGGTTAATGTTGAAAAGTTATCCATTCATATGTTTTGAAAATAAAACGTTTTAATAATAAAAAATAACACATTTTACATATGGAGATGATGTTGCTGACCCACTCATAATAGATATGATTTGAGTCATTTTTTTCATTAGTAAGATGAGTTTTTACCAGCCTAACTGCAGTCTCTTATATAATCCTACTTTTTCAGACTAATGACATTAGGAGTAAAGGCTATAACTGAAAAACAGAAAAAAGCCAAAGGATCCTTGTGGAGACTGAATTCTTAACTTTGGCCTTGTTAGCATTTCACCATAATCAGTTGAGCTTACCAGACAGTTCTCAGAGGCAAGAAATTTATCCCAACTCCCATGGGTTTGAATTACTTTTCTGTTTTACATTTGGCTTGAAGGAAGACTTTGGCCAAGCAATCATCTATCAGTAGGAAGAATCTGAATGATCATCTCTTCAGGAAGGCCCTAGTGCACTATTTCTAGGCTATCTTGGGCAAGCCTTTTGGCCTTTCTGTGTTTCCATTTCATGACAAGTAACAAAAATACAAATAAGAATAATTGAAGAAAATCTGAAAAGGAAGACACCAGCACTAATGATGATCAGAAAAGGTTTCCTTTACAAAGTGTTCTTTTACTTTATATTTGAAGAATTCCAGGGAAGTCAAGAGGTAGGATGAAAAGTGAAGAGAAAGAATTCTAGGCAAAATTTTCTTCATTCCAATTTTTTTTTTGGCAAAGATACTGGAGTTATTTGCCATTTCCTTCTCCAACTCATTTTACACATGAGGAAACTGAGAAAAACAGGGTTAACTGACTTGTTCAGTGTCACACAGATAGTTAAGTATTTGAGGCAAAATTTGAATTCAGATCTTCCTGACTATAGGCCTGGTGGGCTATCCCCTGGGATGCCTACCTACCCAACAGCAAGGAGCCCACTGTTAATATATTCCAGACACTTACTTGATGCTTAGATCACACACACATATATACATATTATATATATATATATATTTTAAAGATCTAAATAGTATCTGATCTCAGGAAGCTTACTTTTTTTTCAACATTCAGATGTTCCTAAATTATCATATATTTAGTAGTATGTAGGCAAAATCAGAGTATACCTATGCCCTTAATAAACATGAAATAAAATTAAAACAATTTTGTTCTTGAAGATGTTAATTTAATCTTTAATTGCAATAGAATGTTTGCTGAAAAAATGTTCCAATATTTTTCATTCTCTCATCTTTTCATTTATTTGTGAAACATTCATATATTATTTAACACATATACCATTCAAATTGATTTTTTTATTGCCATCATTCTTTATATCTCTGGGCTTGTCTCCCCTATTAACTTCTAAGTTACTTAGGTTTTGCCATCAACTTACTGTGTGACCTTAAGCAAGTTATTTCATTATGGTATTCAGTTTTCCCAACTGTGACATTAAAGGGTTAGGCTAGATAATCTCGAAGGTCCCTTCTGTTTTCAGGTTCAAGCCTGTTATTCATGACAATAATAATAATTTTGTATTGTTGACTGTGCCTTTCATATCTTTAAATCCCCAATAATTCTTGTGTAACACTCTACACATAGGAAATACTGAGTTATTGAATTATTTCAATTCAATTGAAATTATAATTATTGAATAGATGCTATAGAAAAGAATTATAGAAGGATCACAACCTGACTCAATATATTTTTAAGTATTTTCCATAGAAATTATTAAAAATCTGATCATCACAAATTTGTGAAATATATTTTTCTCCTCTGTAATCTTCTAGGCAGGTTCTTACTGAGTGCAGAGGGTGTGACTCAAATTTCTTTTACTTGACCCAAAGTAGATATTTAGAGATGGTTCAAGCCTGCTTATCTGAACTTGTCATCTTGTCTGCACAATGCTGTAGTGATGTAAAATCGAGTGCTTGGTTCATGCAGATAATATCCTCAGCCCATCTTTTAAATCTTTGAAGCTCCTTTCATTTATCCCCCTCTAATAACCAGATTCTATTGTTGTTCTGACTTGCTTTTTAACTGCCTTGGAGATGGACAATGCTACTGATCTGGAGAACAAGAGTGGCGTGGGAAGGGAATGAAATCTATTCATGCTGTCAGAAAGTTCAAGCTTGTCAACTGATTTCTTATGAAGGAAAACAAGTCCCCCCCTCCCTACACAAGACTGACATGATAGCAAGTGGGAGCACACAGTCCATGCTAGCTCGGCAAAACTTCTTTCATAACTTTCAGGTAAATCAGAGTGGGCCAAAATAATTGTGATGTGATATAGGTCATGAATTTTAATTTATTTCTTGTATAGCAAGTAATCTTTAAAAGCAGTTTTAGAAGAATTAAAAAAAGGAAGTTTTAAGTTTTCAAGAATGCATTTTTTTTACAATAGGCTACTTATTTCATTCAGGGCCTCAAATATGTTGACATTTCTCTGTGACTAATATCTATACAGTGCAAGCCTGTCATGTTCTTTAGCCAAGACTTCTCTTTCTCACTTTTTCAATCATCTCCACAGCATGCGACTGAACAGATCATAGACCCAGATATATCTGGTAATGTGGGTGTAATTGCGCCATTGCCCAGTTTCACAGATATCTGCCCATGGCACATCCATTAATCCTCATCCTTGGCTGATGTCAGCACCTGTGCCATTGCTGATGGATTTCCAAAGTTTCCATGGGTTATGGAAAAGAATGACTGTGGGGGGGCTGACAATAGATCCTCTTAAAGCACATTCAATTGGAATATTTTGTATGTTATCTAAGTAGTCTAGGTATAGAGACATAAATAGATGTAAACATCGATAAAAATTGGATAGGATATAGATGAATATATATATATATGTAATATATATATAATTATAGAGATATGAGTAAATATAAAAATGAATAGATATAGGATAGATATAGATGAATAATTATGTCTAGTTATATAGATAGACATAGGATAAATAGATATAGACATATATATGTCTATGTAAATGATTCAGTCACATATAATACCTTGGTACTAAATTACCTTTAAGAGAAAATTTGGAAAACTTTGACATACTAAAGTGACTTTATTGATCATTTAAGCCAGTGCATTAATTGTACAGAAGAGGAAATGAAAGCCAAGATGGGGTGAACGATTTGCTCAAAGTCATTGTAATGGAATTCAGCCTCAAATCCAAGCCTTCTGGCTCCAAGTGCACGCTTTTTTTTTTTTTTTTTTTTTTTTTTTTTTGTTTGTTTGTTTGTTTGTTTGTTTGTTTGTTTTTTGGTTTTTTGTCCACAACATCATACTAACTCTTGTTTATTAAGAATCTATTATATTCAGATCAATGTGAGGTAACCAATAGAGACTTGGTATTAGGGAGATCTGGATCCAATTCCTGCCAATGGGACACTAGCTGTGTTTCTATGGGCAAGTCACATAAACTCTTAAGCCTTTAGGTGAGTCTCAAAGACTATAATTATAGACCTATTGTTGATCTGCATTTGTGGAAGGAGTTTCTATAATAAAAATTCTTATATAAGTAAAATTACAGGACTAGCCTAATACAAAAGTATCCAAGATATCCTGTTAGGTATTGATGATAGAAAGAAGTTTTAAAAAATGGTTCCTCCTTTCTCTTAATTTACATTCTCAGTGGGGCACAGTGAGCCACATAAAAAGTTTAACTTAACAATGCAAAAAATGTGCCAAAAGAATAGTAAAGGAGACTGTTGTGATCCAGAGATAGACCTTGTGTCCATGTAGGAGGGCAAATGATCACATTGGTTGTTTTCATAACATCCAAATGAACTGTTTGAGCCAATAAGTTTGTATTAAAACTTAGCTGAGCAGATCAAATAGCACATTTTAGCTGACATTCCTTCATAGGACACAGTCCAATTTCCTCATGAAAGAATCCAATGACAATAGGAACCCGTTTGTTCTTTCTTCCATTCCCAAAGAGTCCAATCTCTGTAGACAAATGGTCTTTGAGTCATTTTATGAAAGATCAAATATCTTTATGAAGAATGTGAAGCACAAAGACAAACAAGTGTATAGAAACATGGCCTATGAATGGTTCCCAGCCCAAGGCATTCTATCATGGAATCTTGTAGGAGACAAACAATGGAACAGCAGGGGAAATAGAAAATGGTAAAAGATTGGCTCCCATAAGGATTATGACACATCCCATTTCCTGTATAGCCCAAAGATAACTTGAAGGGGAAGGTTCAAACAGGCTTCAGGCATGAGAGTGGGAGATGGAATGAATGAATGAAATATTTATTCATCATGTATTATTCATAGTGCTAAGTGATAAGGATATGAATAGAAAATTAAGATGGTTCCTATCCTCAAGGAGCTTACATTTTAATGAGAAAAAAACACTTATGAAAGGTTTGAGTTTCAAGTTATATGGAAAAATGCCATCATCTTTAGGGTACAGTGGCAAATCTAATGATAATGCATATTCTTTAGTGTAATTTCCACTGATGAAATCATATTGGTTTCTACTGTTGAACCATTTGATGATATCAAGGACTAGGGTGGTAAGAATTTCCTCTTCTAGATCTCTAGTAGCTGTGGCTGTATCCCTACAGGAACACTTGAAAGACGGATTTACATATATATATTTGAAAGACAGAGATATCTATATTATATATAGATATATAGATGTATATAATGTTGCTTTCCAGGATGATTTTTGAGAGAAGTGGTCACAAAGATCGTGGGTTCAGGAACCTGACCTCTTCAACAAGATCTGTGGAAGATGGTGGCTCAGATGTTTGGTAACAGCTTGACCTGACTTATATGCACATGCAGTCTCTCCTTCAAGGTTCCTTGGTGTTTAGCTAAAGTAGCTCGTCTCCTCTGTGCATGGTAGTTGATTGATAATAGTAGGAATGGCTGGCTTCTTCAAGTTCAGAGAGGGAAGCTTATGGCAAGAAATTACTTTGAATGCATCTTAACAATTTATTAATATTCTATTGGGTTGATTACAAATGATTAAAATTAGGCCCTTAAGTTGGTAGTTCTGCTCAAAATAGCCTTAGGATTGAATTGGTAAGTTTTAAACTTATGAATCTGAAAACTCCATATTTCTTTTTTGTCTTCCTCAATGGAAATATAAAACAAAACTGCTCAGTAAAATTTTCTCTGTTCTTTTCTCTCACTTTTCCCCTTCTTCCTCCATTTTCTATGGTTAACTTCCTCTCCTTGTTCTACCAACCCCAAATCTCCACCACCATTTTATTGTTCTTGGGCTTCTTTCAGATATCAGAGACTTTTCCGTTTCCCTAAAGAATAGGGCCTTATTTAATTTCCTACATCTGTACTGAATTCCAACTTTTATTTAAAATAAATGTCAATATTGGTAGGCAAGTATAGTTTTCTTCTAAAGTTATAAAGAGAATCCAAACACCTCTCCCATAAGCATTAAACAAAGAAGTTTTGTTTGACTAAAATAGAAGATCAGTGCCAGTTTTGTTTGTTTTTGTGGACCTAGCATATTTTAATAAAGTCTAACCCAACTAGGAACTTGGCTACTTGCTCATGTCGTTCACTTAACTAAATGACTCCAATCATTTTATAAATAACAATTTGATATCTGTTCTTTTGGCAAGTCCTGAGCTCTGACTTCAATTTCAAAAATTAATCATGGGCTGTCTGAAGGATGGATGAGCACACTAAGTATAACACTCTTTGCTGTGTCTTGTCTTTAACATTTTTTTTTGTATTTAGGACAAATATGGAATATGCCTGAACAAGTGTCTTTTGAATCTGAACATGCTAGGGCAGAAATACACGAAAAAATTTCTTGCTTTTTCTCATTTGGAAAATGGCCACTTAAAAATGAAGAATCCCTGTGCAATCCAAATTGATCAGAAGATCCCAAAGTTGAAAGAAATCTCTAAAACTAGCCAATCCAACTTAGCCCTGCATAACATTCCCTTTAAAATATACCTAATAAATATTCATCTGGCTTTTGCTCAAAGATATCTAGGGAGACGGGAATCTATTACCTATTAAACACAATTCCAATCCCCTTTGAAAGGATTCTTGTGTTGAGGAAAGGAACATGGCTTTTTTTGAGAAGTTATGTCTCTAGAGATTTGAGTTTGAGTTCATGAATGAACAGAAGCTGACTATAAATTCACTTTTTCTTGTAGATGATAAATACAACACAAAAAACACGAAGAAAATGTACCTCTCCATACAAAAGTAGACCTTGCTCATTTAGCAATTTAACTTTAAAAAAAAGTTAATTTAATAAACATTTGAATTTTTTCCTTAAGAAGCAAATATCAGTATCATTCCTACTTCTGTTTCCTGAGAGCAAATCCCTGTCTATCCCCATGACTGCTCTTCAAACATTTGAAGACACATATCATATTCCCTTCTAAATATCCCCTTTCCCATCACCAATTCCTTTAGCTGAAACCATATGGCATGAACTTGAAGGTCTTTTACTATTCTTTTTCACCTTTTGGATGTTTTCCAACCATTTTCCTTCCTAAAAGATGGCACCTAGAGTTGACCTCAGCATTTCAAATATAGGCTTAACATAGCAGAATATTAATCATAATAAAAGGAATACTAATAAGAAGAATGAATATGAGTATAATCCTATTAAGTGGACAAAGTACTTTATCAATATTATATAATTTGATCCTTACAAAATCCCTGGGAGATATGTGCTATTATTATCACAGTTTTACAGATGAGGAAACTGAGACAAACAGGTCAAGTGATTTTCCCAAGTTCCCCAAACTATTAATTATTGAATCCATTTTCAAACTCAGAACTTTTTGATTCAAGAACCAACATATATTGTACCACCAGATGCCTCTGTGAATAAAGTACAGTACTCAGTTATAGCAAGAGTGGGGCTAGAACCCAACTTCTGAAATCTGTACTCTGTATGACTATATCATTTCAGTGATCTGAATCTCAGTTTATTTACCTGTATGGTAAATAACAGGAATCTGTATGTTCCTTGTGACTACCTTAGAGAGTTGTTACTAGGTTCTCTTGAGGTAATGAGTATAAAGCTTAAAGGATGAATTGTTTATAGCATTTTAAGTTTAGAGCTAGAAGGGACCTTGGAGGTCAACTAGTTTGGATTCCTCATCTTACAGTTGGGGAAATTAAGGCTCAGAGAAGTTTAGAGTTTTGGCCAAGGTTGCACAAGTAAGCATCAAAAGTAGAATTCTATTCCAAAGTTTGAATCTAGAACCAATGTTCTTCTTATTCTAACATGTTACCTTGCTGCTCTTTTCCCAGCCACAACTCTTCCAGGCACTCCATTAAAGTACATATACAGACTAATGAAGAATAATTAAACTCCTTTATTTGAATCTGGCCATTCATAAAAACAAACATCACTTTCTGAAATGGAACTAAGTCATGCTTCTACGCGGGTCACAACAAACTAGCAATATGGTAACTATCTGTTCTCTCCTTTTCATTTTTGGAACCACAATAGATCAAACCATCATTATTTCTTATCTGATTGTCATAGTTTCCTAATTGATCTTCCTGCCTCTACATTGGCTCCTCAGAAATCCATATTTTACATAGACATTAAAGTCAACTTCCAAATATACTGGTAAGATGATAGAAATCTCTCACTCAAAAAACCTTCAGAGGTTCCCCCTTGTTACTGAATTAAATATCAAATTTTAACCCAATAATTGAGGCTCTACTCAAAATAGCTTCAACTTACCTTTCCAACATTATTACCTTCCATTATTTCCTGTTCATTGTCTATTTCTGTCAAATTGAACTCCCTATTCCCTAATTTTCTCTTGCTTTTGACTTCCTTCAGTCATTTATGCATTCAATTCCTTAAGTCTAAGAATGGGTTCACAGTAGATCTACAACCTGCTGAAATCTTTTCTTGCTTAAAGTCTCAATTCAGTTGCTATGTAAGATGTCATCAGTTTTTCCCTGATCACTACCCCCTCCACTTTAAAAGCAAGCAGGAATATTGCCCTATTCCTATTTTAAGCTCATTGATTATAATGACTATTTCATAACTATATATATATAACCTTAGCACTACACAGTAACTCATACATTGGAAATGTTTTTTAAGTATTTGTTGAATTGGATTTGAGCACTATAGACAGCAGCAACAGCCCAAATGGATTTCATTTTTATAAGCTTATTTTGCTTAACCAACTCCAATAACAATATTATTTTAAAAAATTACCAGTATTGTCCTTCTTTTTGCACCAAGTGGATGGTGTCCTCCCACCATTAAGTAAAGACTGCTGTACTAATCACAATATGAACTAAAAATGCTTCAGAGAATATTGAAAGAATGAAACAAATACTTTGGAAGACCTGAGCTGGAATATTTCCATACAATCCAATTACAAAAATGTGCACAGTTCTTTCAGAAAGCATGTTTGTTTAACTTGGTTTAGAGATTAGGTGGCTAGCAGATGGAGACTATAAAACAGTTGGCTGACATGCCTATTGAGACTAGCATAAAAAGTAAACTGAGATTTGGTGATGGGAATAGAAAGTGAGGTTCAGGGCTGAGCAAGAAGGAAAAATATTTCAAATAAAGCAGCTGTTTTCTTGAAATCCTTCATTCTCATAAAGTATTGGAATTTGGCATGAGAAATTTAAATCCAAACAATGTTGGGTTTTCTTGCATTAGTCAAGAAGAAAAGCAGTGGCCAAATATAGATCTAGTAGCCATGACCTTTTCATGCAAAAGTATTTGAGAATAAGAAATTTTAAAATTATTTTGAGAATAAGGAATTTTAAAATTATTTATTGAAATTATTTAATGAGTAATATGTTGCCCAAAGTCTCTTCCTCAAGACAGACACTTATGAAAACTTCTATAAAACATCAAATCTATTACAGTTTGTTTCCTTAATTATTTGACAGTGTCACCTTAATTCTGAGTTTTTATTGTAAGCATTATATAGTTAAAATTTCTTTTGAAATTTAATGGATACCAACATTTTCCCCATTCTTCATGTCAGTGTATCTTCATGTTCAAATGGCATCCATAAATTTGGTTAATAAGACTTCAAATAATAAATACTCTGTGGGGAAAATTTCCTGAAATTCTAAACCTCATAAATTCCTTTCTGCTTAGAAAAGGATTCAAATTTGGAAATAGACTAAGTATTCAATAGTTGTGGCTTTTATCAAGTATGCCACTTGCTGTACTTGTAGAATTTTAATATATTAGAGGTAAAAAAAAAGACTTCATAGATCATCTATCTAATTCAACCACTTTATTTTAGATATTAAGAAATTGAGACCTAACAAAGTAAAGACTTTACTAAGAACATATGGCTAACTTGTCTCTTGACTCAAATGAGAGAATCTATTTTTCTTGATTCCTAATCTAGTGATTTCCCAGAAAATCATGCTGTAAAGTCATATTGATGAACCATGACAAGTCATACCAGCAATCTTTCTGTGATATATGATTCTTCTGAGGAAATAACCTCATAGTTTCTGAAATTTGTTTTTATAAATACATATTAGCAAGTAAAATGAAATTCAGTTAAATATTTAACTTATTCAAACTATTAAATCTTATATTCTAGATGATGTAAAGGGCTGCACTTAATTTTTCACTTGACCATTCTTGTTTTGTTATGGTGTGGATTCAATTACTATCTTTCTTTGTCAGATTCTTTGTAAATATGTTCAGTGTCATACTATTCACTGTATTGAGAAGAATCCTGCACTTGACTGTCTCAAGACTGTCCTTATAAAAGCATATTAAGGGATTAAAAAAAAAAAACAGGTTGTCTGTTTAAAACATTTCTTTTTAAGAAAACTTAAAATTCAGATATTTCATTGAGGAATAGAGATGATCTAAATTGTTGAAGATTAATAGTAAATATATATGCTTTAGTAAGTCTTAACAAGCTGGAAACAAACCAACCAAAAACAAACAAACAAACAAAAAACCCAAACCCTCATGAATAAATATATTTATAGCAATTTGTGTGTGTGTGTGTGTGTGTGTGTGTGTGTGTGTGTGTGTGTGTGTGATCTAATTCAGTGCCTATTTATTGGGGACATCTAAACAAATTATATCATATGAATATAATGGAATGTTATTGTGCCATAAGAAATGTTTGGGAAAGGGATGGTTTTGGAGAAAGTTGGGAAAACTTGTATGATCTGATGCAGAGATCAGTGAGAATTCTGGAGAACAATGAATGTCATAATAAGAATAGTGTAAACACAACCAACTTAGAAAAACTCAAGAACTTTGGGCAGTGCAATGAACAACCACGATTCCAGAGGGCAGATAATGAAGACTGTCAGAACTTCTAACAAAGAAATGATAGACAATATACATATTGAGATGTGTGTTTTTGGAAGTTGTTAATATAAGAATCTGCTTGATTACAAGGCTTTTGTTGTTGTTATTTTGAATTGCAGGTAGGAGATAAAAGAGAGCAAAAGTAAATGCTTATTTAAAAATAATTTTAAAAACAAAGATTTTAATACAAACTCCATTGACTATGTATATGTATACATATTTCGGTTGAAAGTATAAAATTCATGGCTCCAGTGACTATTTCACTTTAATTCTTGTATTCCTAGTTCCTTTTGATCACAAAACCTGATAAAGAGAAAAGGCTTAATAATTCCTAATTGATTCATTGACATCACATAAAATCCAATCTATATTCAGTGAGATTCATCCCCCCAAAAAACTAACCACAATATAACTTTTTTCCCAGCTATAGCAATTCAACAAAACTGCCCTTAGTGGGGCAGGAGAAGGGTTTGAGATAACTATATTTCTTTCTGAAAAAGAAGAATTTCAATAACTAGAGATGCATAGGATTCATTTCAGAACATTCAGAACAATACAAACACATTTTTGTGTTTATACATATACAGCTATATACATACATATATGTACATACATACAGCTATAAGCCTATTCAGGTATGAATGCACACATGTATATGCAGTGTAGTACATTTGCATTTGCAGTTATATGCATTCATAATAAATAAAACACACATGTGTGATTGTATCTATGAAGGCAAATGTAGAGGTATACTCATATCATACATATTTACATATATGTACATATGTACATATTTACCCTCCTTCATCCCATATTATAGTCATTCATTGCACTATAACTCTATTAAGAGAGGAAAAATATAAAATAGATTCATACAAAAAAGTAAGGATGAAATGGGCTGAAACTGAGCAGATGCACTGAGGTTCCAACAAGCAAGCATGCTACTTGCATGTACAATTCATGTTTGTTACACCACATCAAGCCTGCACTTGGCTGTGGGGAGAGTCATCACTAATAGCCTCTGTGTTATTGCTATGTGCTTGTGTAATACCTCCCAAGCTGATGGGTTGGTGCATACCTGTTTCTAATATGACCCTTCAGCCCAGAAACCCACTAGCAATCGCCACTTCCCTTTGGTGCTTTTCATCTCCCTTCCTGAGATGTCAGGGAGGGCATGATCACCTCCTTTTTGGTGCTTTCACCTCCTTTCCTGAGAAGTCGGGGGGGGGGGGTAGGGAGGTGATCATCTCCTTTTTGGTGCTTTTATCTCCTTTCCTGAGACGTCAGGGAGGGCGTGATCACCTCCCCTTGGGGGTCTCTCACTTTCCTGAGAGGTCAGGGATGGCATGACCACCTGTGTTCTAAAACAAAAGAAAGCAGGAGATGTAATGGGCTGAAACTGAGAAAATGCACTGAGGTTCTGACAAGCAAGCACTTGAGGCTAATTACCTATTAGACAATACTCTATTAGCATTTGCTTGGAAAATGCCCCTTCTCACTATTCTGTGCTGGCTCAATCTGTTGGTGTATAGAGAGATGAGGAGAAGAAAAAAAAAGGTAGAGTAAGAAAGCCAGAGTGACTCCTGGCCGGATTCGTGTGGGCATTTGGTTCATGTCCACAAAGAATAAAGATCAAGGACTTTTGCTGATCCTGACTTGGGCTGGTTCTAAAGTATCCAGGGTGCTTACATGGTCTTCACATAAGGAGAAATGGAAAAGTCAGCAAACACCATATATATTGATAGGCCTATTTTGAGATACAAGATACACAAAGGTATATGATAAAATCTGGAGTCAAAGGGAGAAAGGAAAAGGGGAAGAGGTTAAGAAAAGCAGGAGAAGGGTCAGTAAATTCTAATAAGTACTAGTCTAGGATGACACCCAGATCTTCTTTTTTTTTTTTAAAATAACTTTTTTTATTGACAGAACCCATGCCAGGGTAATTTTTTACAACATTATTCCTTGCACTCTCTACTGTTCCGATTTTTCCCTTCCCTCCCTCCACCCCCAACCCCAGATGGCAATCAGTCCTATATATGTTAAATAGGTTACAGTATATCCTAGATACAATATATGTATGCAGAACCGAACAGTTCTCTTTTTGCACAGGGAGAATTGGATTCAGAAGGTAAAAATAACCCTGGAAGAAAAACAAAAATGCAAATAGTTTATATTCATTTCCCAGTGTTCTTTCTTTGGGTGTAGCTGCTTCTGTCCATCTTTGATCAATTGAAACTGAGTTATGACACCCAGATCTTCAAGTGGGTTATAGAGCTGAGTAAGGCTTTGCCTCTTATCACTGTCCTTTGAAAAGTTGATTAGCTGATTTATTCTTGCTTGTATCTGATATGCAAAATGTCTGCTAGAGAACCACAGCAAATCATTAGGGGCAAATTAAGCCCTGGACTTTCCTGGCTAAGGGTTTTTACTGCAAACTTGATGAAATGAAACTGAGCATTAGAGATTTCCTAGCCTTGAAACAGGGGGAAGGAAAATATATTCGTTTTCAAAAACTCTTCAGGAATTCCTATTAACAGTCAAAGTCGCTGCAGTAATTAGAGAAATATTTAATTAGTCAAGTGACTTTTTTTTTCAAATTATAAATCTTTATTTTTAGGCACTGGAGTCATAATATACTCAATGCATATACATATTAATCTTGGAGAAACATGATCATGAACTAAATTTTCTAAAAAATAATCAAGTGACTTTTAAAGGGAACATTTAAAAGAAAACATTTTTAATTTTGATAAGGTATAGGGGATTTTTGAGGCTAATAGTAGGTGAGGAGGATCTATTTTGCAATCCAAACATTTTCAGAAACTTTCTGAGGCAAATGGGATCTTGGGGTTAGAAATATTTTATAGATTTCTGACACTCCTTAGAGAACCAAAGTATTTTCATCTGAATGATGGAACACATTGTGACATTTGTAGTCTTTTCATTTATAAAACATTCTTTTGGATTTAATATGATAATGTTAATTGAATTTTAAATTACTTATATTGATGCAAAAATATATAACAGTGAGATTATATGTTACTTGTAGAATTTACTAGATTCTCCTTCCAATCATGGACACAGATAAGGGAAAGAAGGAAGGTAATAAAGCATTTATTCATAAACTACTATGCACTAGACGTTGTGCTAAACACTGTATTCATGATATCTTATTTAATTCTTACAATAACCCTGGGTGGTAGGTGTTGTAATTTTTGCCATTTTATATGGGAGCTTATTAAGACAGAAGTTAAATGACTTGTTCAGAATCACATTAAGCTTTCCTGATGAGGGAAATGGGAACTAAAACAAATGGAGAAGATGAAAAAGAAAAGAAAAGAATAGTGCAGGTAGAGGAAGGAGGGGGAAAGGATAATGAAAACAAAGAGATATGTATTTTGGACTTGATGGCTACATCATAGGTTTCTACTCATTCATTCATCCATCCATTTATCATCTAATTTCATTTGTGTTGATTCAGGGAAAAAAATGTTGTCCATGGATTGTAATGTGAAATATGGTTTCTTGTTATATTTCTTTATTATATACAGATTATGTTACTACATTGAGAGCAAATTTTTAATCAAATTGATTGGTTAGTCCTTATTAAATAAAACTTTATTGTTCTTATCAGTAATTGATAGGAGTCATACTTTCTGAACAGGCAAGTGTCAACTTGTTGCTTTATTGACTTTGCTAATTGCTATATAATTTAAAAAAGTAGTGTTACCAGCTTTGAAGAAAAATTCACTTGAGACATTTATGAATATGAAATACATCAACCAGAATACTCAGGAAGTATGAAAGCATAACTAGTTAAATGCTCTGATTTACACCAAGTTAATAAAAAGATCCTTCCTTCTTTCCTTCCTTCCTTCCTTCTTTTTTTCCTTCCTTCCTTCTTTCCTTCCTTCCTTCCTTCTTTTTTTCCTTCCTTTCTTCCTTCCTTCCTTCCTTCCTTCCTTCCTTCCTTCCTTCCTTCCTTCCTTCCTTCCTTCCTTCCTTCCTTCCTTCCTTTCTTCCTTCCTTTCTTCCTTCCTTCCTTCCTTCTTTTCTTCCTTCCTTCCTTCTTTTCTTCCTTCCTTCCTTCTTTTCTTCCTTCCTTCCTTCCTTCTTTTCTTCCTTCCTTCCTCCCTTCCTTCCTTCCTTCCTTCTTTTCTTCCTTCTTTTCTTCCTTCCTTCCTTCCTTTCTTCCTTCCTTCCTTCCTTCCTTTCTTCCATCTCTCCTTTCTTCCTTCCTTCCTTCCTTCCTTTCTTCCATCTCTCCTTCCTTCCTTCTTTCTTTTTCACCTCTTTCCCTGCCAACCTCTCTTCCTCTTTCCTTCTTTACTTCCTTTTTTGATTTAGAATGCATATTGATAGACATTCTTTAGATAAAATAAATATTAATTGAATTTTTACAGACCTCAGGATTGATGTTTTAAGTCTGAATCACACTTTTTCCTGGTATCAATATCCTTGTCCTTTTTCCTTCTCCTTGAAATTGAATTCTATAAAAATTTCATTTAATTAAGATTTCTAGTTAATTTTGTTCAATTCCATGTAGTTCTTGCTGTTTTTTGCTAATATTGTTTAGGAATTTATTCTTTTAAATTAAAAAAAATTAATATGTAAATCTTTTGAATGGTGATTTTAACTAATACTAAAACCTATATTGTGCTTGGTGTATTTTTGGTAGATAATTCAAGGCAAGTTGATACAGTAGAATGAACAACAGAGTAGGAATCAGAAGGTCTGGGTTTGAATCCCTATTTGGAACCTACGTATCTCCGTGTCCTTTGGCAATTTCCCTTTCTGGTGTTCATTCTCCTTGACTAATTGAGAAATTTAGATCAGATGATCTGAAGGTTTCAAGATCAACATTCCATGACTTTGTCAGACATGGGTTGGCTTTATTTTATAGCAGCTGTGTTCCCCTAGGTAAAGAGTCTCAATTTTTGCTTCATAGATCCTACTGACAATATGTCTATGAATCCATTTTCAGAATAATACTTTCAATGCATAAAATAAAATGCATAAAAAGGAAAACAATTGCATTGAAATACAATTATCAAAATATTTATTTAAATGAAAAAAAAAGAAATTCATATACCTCAAGTTAAGAACTCCTGTTCTAGAGTAATATAAGCTCTCTGAGGGAAGAGGTTGAATTATTTTGTCTTTAATATCTTCAGAATTTATCAGAATTCATAGTTAGATAGTAAATGTTTGCCTAAGGTGAATATTTAAGAAGGAGAATGTTGTAGTGATTTTAGTATAATGAACTATGTTATACATAAGAAAGACTTCAGTTTAGACAGGAAAAAAAAAATAAATGATCATGCTAACCATAGCACCTATCATAGTCAAATTGAATTACAGCTATAACTGGTAAATTAATAATAATCTCAAAGTCCAAAGATCTTTTTCAAATCATTATCAAATAGTGAAATTAGTTCTTTGGAATTCTTCAAGTTCAATATATTTGACATTTTTTAGTTTTTAATTTGACCTTGAAATACATATTTCATTGTTTTCAGTTTCAGTTTCAACTAGTTTCTTTGTGAATGCCACATTCTCCCAAATTTTATATCAATTGCTGACTTTGACTGAATATAATAGAGAGACCAATTTGGTCTTCCTTTTTGGCAGGCTTCTGCTTTATGATTAATCTCTTCCTTTGTTCTATGTTATACAGTTCAATTTAAGGGGCAGCATGCAATATTTATCAAATGTACCATTGCCCAATTTGATTCTGCTCTGGAAACTGACAATTCTAATGTTTTATTTGAAATCCTTAAATGGATCTGTGATCTCATTGAATTGGATATTCTACCAATAATGTATAACATAATCCATCCATGTCTGCACATCCTCTTTATTCTTATTCATATTCTTTTCTAAATATAACAAAGGTCAGAGAGGGACCAAACCAAACCAAATCAAAGCCATAAATAAATAAATAAATAAATAAATAAATAAATAAATAAATAAATAAATAAATGAAACCTCCTATGCCTTTACTGATAAGGATATAATGGCAATTCAACTCTGATTTAAATGCATTTGGGGCTGGAGGCATGGATAAGGAAGAACTACTAACAACAATTATACCATTTCATCCATGTTCTAGGAATAGTCAAACATCTAGGGAGGATAGAAAAGGCAAGAATGGAGGACAATAAATATGCTAATGGTAGCAGTCAAGACCTCCATTCATTCTAAGTCATCTGATACCTTGAAATGAATCAAGAACATTTTAGAAATGAGTGAAATATTTACATGAAGTCAAACAAGATTGTTAGAGAAAAGAAAGAAAGGAATTCAAATGAAATCAGGAAGAGAACAGTTAATGAGTTTATAAAAATGTTGGCAGCTGGAGAGAATCTACTTTTGATTTAAATAAAGATTAAAACAATTATCTAAACTTGGGGAAGGCATTTTTTTCCATTGTGTATTTTCTTTCTAAAATTTTCAGTAATGTTCACTGGAATAGTGAACAGTAACAGCTTAAATAAATGGGGGAAAGACCCATTTTGTATAAAAATGCAGCACTTTGTTTTCATATTTCTTACAATGAGTAATCTACAATTTTCCTAATATTTTAAAATTGGAAGTCATCCGAGAAAATATTAACCCTATGTCCCATTTTATAAATGAGAAAGCTGAGTTTCTAAGAGATCAGGCAATCAGGCAAGGTCATAGAACTAGTTAATGACAGAGCCTGGAAAAGAAACCAAGTCTCCTAATTGGTAGTCTGGTGTTGTTTATACTTCATCTTAAGGCAATTGGTGGCTTAGTGGACAAAACACAGCTGTAGAATCAGAAAGATTTGAGTTCAAATCGAACCTCAGATACTTCCCAACTGTGTGACCCTGTGTAAGTCACAATATCTGAATGCCTGCAAATGGATCCCCTGGAGAAAGAAAAGTTGTCTTTTTCTTCATCTTCATTTCCTCCCCTGATAAGGTGGTAATATGGCTTCAAAAAAAACTTATAATCAAATCCAATATCATTTTATGATACTTAATTCTGTTTAACTTCTCAGCAATGTTTAACATCAACCAGGAAACATTTAGTGAGCACCTGCTATTTAGGTACCATATCAGGCATCTGGGATAAAAAGACAAAATATAAAACTATCCTTGATCTCATATCTTCTTGAAAGAAAGTTTTTCTTCCTTGAAATTAAAAACTATTTTACTGTTGTGATGTAATCACTGTTTCTTTAGTAATTCTTTTCCACCTTTGCTGATTTTTATTTTTTCCCTTTGAAAGTAGGGATTCCTTAATATTTAGTTCTCAGCCCCTGTTTTTCTGTATATACTCAGAGAGACCTTGTGTATTCTTATGGATTCCAATTGTACACTATTTTCAAACATTCACCTTCCTGAAACTTGAGCATACTTTATACATCATAACCTCAGGTTGGCTATCTGACCTACTTTCTTTCTCTTCCTCCATCTTCCTTCACTTTTTCCTTTTCTTCTTCTTCCCCCTCATTTCTCTCCTTGTCCTCTTCTATCTTTTCCTTTCTCTCCTCTTCTTCTCCATTTATAGAGATCCTAACTATGCTTCAAGACCCAGTTTGGATTTTATCTCCTCCTTAGAAACCTACCTGACAAATACAGGGAAAATTTCTCTCAAATCAACTTCTGTAGCAATTATTTTTGTCCTTTTTGTTAGATGATTGCATTTTGTTTGTGCCATTTCTTTTCTTGATAACTTGAAGTGAATCAATCTTGCTGTTTTTCTTTTTAAGTGCCTTATTCCTTCAGCTAAAATTGTAAGCAGGCTCCTTGACATCTGAAACTAAGACTTACACCTCTGCATGTTTGACATAGTCTAGCATGTGCTTGATACATAGTAGGCTTAATAACTATCTAATTTAAACATTTGTATTTGAAAACGTTTTGGAAATTTTTGGAAACGTTTGGAAACAGTTTTGCAAACTGTTACTTATTGTCTTATTTGGTCTCAAAAGAACCCTGTAAATTAGACAGTACCGCTTTTCATCCTCTCTTAGGGCTGAGAAATTGGAGGCCACAAAACAGTTTAGTTGTTCAGGTTCATTCAACTAGTTGGAAGCTGGACTGAAACTGCAATGTAAATCTCCCATCTCATCTCCCCTCTTTTTCCAATGTACCATTCTGTCTCTCAAGATGCTGCTTTACCCAGAATCATGCACATTCAGGCTTTGAAGAAGTATTTTTAGTGAGGACAATACAATTTTAGAATGGAAAATGGAACAAATATTAAGAAAGTGCATAATCTTCTCCTCTCTCATCCTTGCAATGCCTACCCCATGTAAAAACAGCTGGTTGATTACTATAGTAATTTAAAAAATGTGATATCATGTAGATAAAATATCTTAATACTGACTGAGCTTTTGACTAAACTGATTTATGTTTGATGTTGTGAAGATGTAGGTTTTGATTGTTTTTCAAAATCAAGAAAAATGAATTAGTTATTTTCACAAAGAAAGCTTTCAAAAATAGTATTGACCTTTACCCATGAAAGTGATTTTTCTGTAGAATAGTTGTCTGGAAATGAAGTGTGTGAATAGAAAAATAAATCATCAAATACCTAAGTGTATGTGTATTTTTGACTACCCCAGAATTCAAAGACTATAATTATTCTAATTAATCCTTAATACAACTTCCCAAACAAAAGAACCAATAAAAATTCTTGGGTTATTTCATAAAAAGTTTTTATGGTGAAGTTGTATTTCTCCTTAATACATCTTGAAAAAAAAATCTAATCAGAATGGTAATTGCTTCTTAACAACATTCCCATTTTTAGCAATATAGTAAAGCTGAAACTAGAAATTTTACCTGAGGCAAAAACAGTTGAGCAAAGTAAGATGTGTGAGTGGGTGTCAATGTAGAAGTGTAGAGAGAAGTCTGACAGCAGGTGCATTTATTCTGGGAGAGGAGACTGTGTGGCCTTTTTGAGTGAACTTTCTGAGATGAGTAGAGGAAAACAGACAGGAGAGGAGTGCCACAGTGCTGGGACCCTCGAGATGGCAGTTACACTACACAAAGTTATAGCCAGTGAAAGACCAAAATGGCATAATTTCCAATGCCATAGGTTGCTTTAGAAAGGAAGCATTCTCCACATCCACCCTCCCTCTACAACTTGGTGAAAAAACCCAGTCCCTTTGCCTAAAGACAAAGTCCTATTCACCTCATGCTGGTTATGTTTGTAACCTGGTATTTTGTGTCATCCAAGACTAGGAATGCAGTTTTATAACAACTGATGATTTTTGCAAAGAGTAGCAATTAGGTGGGGTCTGTAGCTGAAGGCAGCTTTAAGAAACAGTACAAACTTGATTGGCAATGTCCACATTCAAGAGTAATGTTGACAACTTCCTGAAATACAAACCAAGTTACTAAAAAGAACAAGAAAGGGAGAAAAATGTACAAGCATTCAAATTACTAAATGCAAAGGAAAGCACAGATCAGAATAGTCAACTCCTCTTTTCTATCATCTTGACTCATGCAGGAAGACAAAGCTAGAATATTTCTTCTTTTCATTCATTTCCTCCTTGTTCTAAAACAAGCTGGCCTGGCTCTATGGTAATCATCATAATCCTAGACATGTGTAACCATATAATCTTGCAAGTCCATATAAAATTGTACCAAATTTTAAAAAATAATCTTTGCATTCCAATCAAGTAGAAAAAGAAATCACAGAGTAGCTAAACAACTTTAGACAGCAAAAAAGCAGCTGGTTTGAACTTGTAACTTGCACACCCTGATTTTCTAGTCTTTGCTTCTCTACTTTAGGGCAGACAGACTAATAACAGAGAATGAGAATAGGAAATCTGGATTTAGGCAGCTGCCATTCAGATTTCTTTCCCCTACCCTCTTTGACCCTTTTTAGCTGTGGAATTACCTAAGTGTTGAACAGCTTTAACACTGGCCAGATTTAAATAATATCTCTTAAAAAGCAATCTGGCCACAAGTGAAAATTATACTCCATTCAAATTGAAGGTATTTTTAACACAGGAGAGTAGAACTGTCTTAGATAGGTGATGGTTCATTTGCATTAGGACATCAAAATAATGACAAATTTGAGAGGTTAGATGCTATAATGGAATTTAAATGTTTGGGTTAGGATATCTGACTGTCATTTACTGAATTCCTTGGGAACTCACTTATCCACTTTGAACACTGGTTCCTTCACCTATAAAAAGGAGATGATACTAAATCCTTAGACTATCTATCTGAGTTCTTATAAGGACTAAAAATACTTCTGAATCCTAATGCAAGCTGCTATTATTATTCTCATCTGGGCCAACCAGTTTTTCAGAGATGATTGCTCTATGAGAGATGATATGTTTTGTATTGTAAAGTATAGAGCTCTAGGCTTGAAGTAAACACCTGAGGTCAAAACCTATCTCTGACATTCACAGTTTGGATATCTAGATCACTTAACTTCTGAGAATCTTCAAGTAACTTCATAGGATTTATTTAGTAAGTCATAGATTGGTGGCCTTGGTGGAAGGGTTTTTCTTCATGGAAATCCCTATAATGACTTAATCACAGATCCTTTATTATCCCTGATTCCAAATAGCCCTAATTGAATTATATATTTACCTTTGTTCATAAAGGGGAATTCACAAGACTACATATATGATTATGTATATATCATATCATCACAAGAAAAACTCAGACTGATGATGTGTAGTGCTATCTTTTTAGATGAAGGATATCACATGGTTATCAGTGTGAAGATTGTAGTAAAATATGTGATTCTTCTGTCTAAAGGTGAATCTCCTGCCACAGCCCAGCCCATTCCCCCTCCTAAAATTCTTGTCTGCTGTAAAACTCCTAAAGGCTTTAGCCATACTAGGATAAGAAGCCATAGGAAAATGAGTAAGCACAATTTAAAATCTGTCACAACACATGTGTCAGATTTTACAGAGTGCAAAAGAGGTCATTTTGAGGGAGCAAAACACTATTTTTTACCCTATTTTATTGGGCCTTAATTAAGGAGTTTTTTTGTTTGAGTTTTTTCTTTTTTCTTTTTTTTTATACTCACGTTGTTAGATTGCAGACTTTCATGGCTTAGAGCATCCTTTCCTTGGTCCAGTGGCTAATTAGGATGGGCTCACACTGTTCCCCACCTCATAAAGAGCAAGAACAAAGGCAGCTGCTGGGAGATTGCAGTTATGCTGCAATTGGAGAGGCACTGGGGTAAAAGAAAAGGAAAAAGCTTTTGACGAGAAAGCCTTTTGAAGTTGTGAAAGAAATTAAGAATGAAAACAGAGGCCTAGTCTCTAGTGCAAGCAGCCCTGAACACATATTCATTGTCCTTAAAGCAACAGGGTCAATACAACGCCTAAGTCTGTTGCCCAACACTTTAGATTGTTAAGAAAAGAGGATGCAAGAAAACTACTTGCAGCTGTTTGTTTCCCAGAAAGATCCATAAAAAACTCTAGATGGAGTCTCAGCCTTCTCATATTTCCTCTCCAGCAATTTCGTTAGGCAGGTCTTACAACTGAGGAGTCATGGTCATTGTAACTAATTACCTCCCATAATGATAATTTGCATTAAATGCTCATCAGTAAGATTTTAAACTATACAAAATGCATGATTTCATTGATTATTTGAGTAATTTGAAATCTCTTAAAAATTCTCCTTTTTAATTTGCACATGTTTTCTTGATAATTCCTTTAGGAAGGACCACAAATAAATAAATCAGTTTGTGGGGGCAGGTGGGAGAGGAATTAGTTTAATTGTAATTAGCAATATTCCAGCTAATAATACAGCAAAATTCGAAATACTTTCTAATTTTCTTTCTATTTTTAAGAGACTAGGTTCTTTAAATAAATTAGAAGTGATTACAAGTCACACTCTACATGGAAAATTTGAATAGCAGGTTAATGGGCAGTAGAATTCCTTAGTCACGCATTACTGTAGATAAAGAAATACATCATTGCACAGATTCTTTGAAACTTTCAGTTTTCATTGTTATTTATGTCTTAGAAGTTTCCAGTGTCTTTTTACTACTAGAAGTCAAGTATCCCTTTCAGAGGTACCTTTCTGGGTTTGAAATGGGAATTCTGCAATGACCAAGTTGTAGTATGATTTCCTTTTAAGAAGGTCATTTGACATTTGTGTGGGATGACATGGAAGTAAGATGGCAAGGATTAGGGAGAGGGATAGATGAGATATATTTTATAGTTTCCTTCCAATCTTCGAGTTCTATATTTATGTGAACAAAGATCAAGCACCAAAAGTATCTTCTTCCAAGGCCTTTAGGAGAACAATTTCAAAACTTTAAATTCAGTTCCATTGTTTTTCAGTTTCATCTAAGTCTTTGTGACTCCCTTTGGGGTTTTCTTAGCAAAGGCAGTGCAATGATCTGCCTTTTCTTTCTCCAGCTCATTTTACAGATGAGAAATTTAGTCAAGCACAGTTAAGTGACTTGCTCAGAATCACACAGCTAGTAAGTGCTGACTATGAACTTAGGAAGATTAATCTTCCTGATTCTAGGCTCACATTCTATCCATTGTGCCACCTAGCTGTCCTGGGACTAGAATAGGAGCAAAAAATGAGAAAAGGGAAGGTTTTTTTTTTTTAAACTTCTATCTTCTTTCCCTACATAAAACTGAAAGGGTGAAGTTGGGAAGTGTGTGGCACTTAGAATCATAGAATCTCATAGTTGGAAGACACCTCATTTGTTTCCTGTTCAACCAGTACAAGAACAAAAATTCAGCAAAAAAAATCAATTCAATAAATATTCCCCATGAGGCAATCATGGCATGCTCAATAGAAAGCCAGCTTTAAATATAAGAAGTTGGGTTCAGGTTCCATATATTAACAGTATGACTAATAAAGTTATTAAGTTTTGCATTCCTAGAAAACTCTAACATTATAAATTGCAGATTTGGTAGAGGTTAGTTCTAGGTTGAGATCTCTCTTCACCAGGAAAACAAAGATCCAGTTCAAATATAAACATAAATATATAGATACAGATATGTATCTATGTGTCCCACATACATGTGTATTTTATATTTTCTATCATATTATCATAGGCAAATGGTCATGTATGTTAAAGGGGAACACAAGACAGTGAGGTAGTACAGAAGATTGAGCACAGAGCTTGTAATCAGCAAGACTCAGCTTCATTAGTTTAAAACTAAGTTCAGATACTTACTAAACTGTGTGATTTTGGACAAGTTACTTGACAGTTTGCCTCAGTTTCCTCGTCTGTAAAATGAGCTGGAGAAAGAAAGGGCAAACCATTATACTGTCTATGCTAAGAAAAGTCCAAAGGGAATAATGAAGACTTGAATGTAACTGAAAAACTACTGAACCAAATATATTTGTCCTAAAGGTCTTGGTAGAAGATACTTTAGGTGCTTGATCTTTGTTCACACAAACACAGAGCTCTGGGGTTGGAAGGAAACTAGAAATTCTATCTAACCTATTCTTCTGCCTAATCCTTGCCATCTTATATCCATGTCATCCCATACAAATATCAAAAAAGATCTTCTGTTTTCCTTAGTTCCTCATCTGTAAAATGAGATGGGGAAGGAAAACAAACCATTCTAGTATCCTTGTCAAAAAGAATTCAAATAGGGTCATGAAAAGTTGGACATGACTGAAATGACTCAACAACAACAACAACAATGGGGAACTCACTACCTATTTCTTCCAAATGAAATCACAGCACATTGCATGTAATGCTTTCCCCAGTGTTGTTCTCTAAGTAACCCAGTTACTATGGTAGCATAAGAAGCCCCAGGAGTGCTAGTAGAATGAATAAGGCTGTCTACCATCAACATCCCACTAGCATGGCAGCATTTCTCTCCCTAGAAACATTCAGATTCAATACATTATAAGAAACCAGTAGCCTCTGGTTGAACATCCCTAGGAAAAAATATGATCTGTTTGGGTGGAATCCTTTATAGAGCTTCAGATGAAAATCGATGGATATGGCTACAATTCAGCACAATCACATAAAATGAATGCTTAATTCTATTGCTAGAATCATGGCCTCAGACAAAATAAAGAATATCAAATTAGCAATTAAGGGAATTTGTTGGACTTTATTAGGAAACAAGGAGTGTTAATACATTAACATTCAGGTTTAGTGATCACTGAGTTAGCATCTTACTTTCCCCTGAAAGTTAAACAGCCTCAGTTGGATTTAAGGCTTTTTCCTTCTTAATAGCCAGAAATCCTTAATTTTCATATCTAGCTTTTAGGGATTTATCTTCTGTACTCTCTGAGGAGCAATATGGTGTGATGGAGAGAAACCTAGTGATAGTTAGGAGCCTGGGTTTTGGTCTTAGTTTTCCCCTAATATCATATGACACTGGGTAACTTCCTTCCTTTCCCTAAGGTTCATCTAACTCCTCTGAATAATATTGAAAAGGGATCCACATTGGTGGTCTCTAAGGTCATTATATGTCAAATATTCTGCCAACATTAGTTTTTCTTCAATAACTCCTAGACATTTAGTTGATTATAAGGAGTTAGGGTAATCCATGAGAAAACTAATGAAATAGAATTACAATTTTCAAATATATAAGGACTTTCTCTGTAGAGGAAAGAATATAGATTAATAGAAAGCTAGTATCTGGAAGAACTGCAATTAGACTTCTGTATAACATTTTCAGAGAGCAAAGTTACAGAGAATTGATGGAAATAAGAGGGAAGCAGGAATAAGCTCAACATTAGGGAAAATGAAAAGAAAAACCTTTTAATAAGTAGAATTGTCTAAACCAATGGTGTCAAACTCAAATGGAGAGGTCATTAAATTATACATAATTAGGACACATATTGACTTAGAAAAACATATTAATATTATCTATCATTTATTTGTATTTTATTTTATTTATTTTCATTTATATTGTTAAATATTTTCCAATTACATTTTTAAAAGAAATTAACAGTACTTTATTTTTTTAAACACATGCAAAGATAGTTTTCAACATTCACCTTGTGTTCCAAATTTTTTTCCCTTTCCTCCCTTTCCCCCCTCTTCCCAAGACAGCAAGCAAGCCAATATAAGTTAATCATAAGCACCCTAATTACATTAGTATTGTTATGGGCTTCAGTTAGCCTAGTAGCCATGTGTTTGTTATATTTGTTCCAAAACATGGTCAATCAAAAATCCTATGGCTCAGTAAGTTTCTGTGCTGGACACTGAAGATTCAAGAATGAAATATGAATGAATTTAAGAATGGATATTATAGACCATAAAAGGGGTCTATAATATAGTAGGGAAGTTATGACAAATCACAAGTAAGTATAATATATGACACAATGTGATAGAACTTAAACAAGATATTCTTTCCCTTCTCAAATTTTCATAGAATATTTCCAGCACCCTAGAAGGAAATAAGTGAACATCAGATGAAGAAAGGCTTCACAGAGGATCAAAGGATAATAGATTTAGGGCTGGAAAGGAAAGTAAAGGCTGTGAGGTTTAACCTCTAAGTTGTTCAACTGGATTAGGGGAATGAGCAGACAACAGAAAAAGATTCTTACCATAGAAAGTTACTATGGTGACAAAAAAGATCAAAACACATACTCAGAAGGTGATAACAAAGTCAAAGTTCCTACATCCAAAGTCTTCAAGAAAAATAAGAATTGGTATTATTGGCTATGGAAGAGCTCAAAAGGGATTTTGAAAATCAAGTAAGAGAGAAGAATAATTAGGAAGAGAATTGAGAATAGTACAAAAGAAAATATAAAAAAAGCAAATGAGGAGAAGTGATATGTAATGGGCTGAGGATCGAGTTGATGCACTGAGGTCCCAAGCATGTGAGGCTAAATAGTACTTGGACCATACTCTATTAATATATATACTTGGAGAAAGAATGGCCCCACCCACTCTGTGCAAGTCCTGATGTGTTGTATAGGAAATGACTATTTTGGTGGGTGGAAGCAGAGGGGCAGAGAGAGAGGTGGAAAGAGACTGCTGGCTGGTTCCTATTGCAGCTGCACACATTGCTAATCCCCCTTCACCTCCACAGAGAATGAAGATCGAAGATTTTTCCTTAACCTGAATGCCTGACTCTGACTGATTTTAAAATACACGGTCATCACAGTGATATAGTGATATCAGTACATTAAAACAAAAATTATGTTCTATTTTAATAGTTTTACACAAGACTCTGCTTCTCTGATAGTCAAAGAAGAGTTTGGCTTCAATTTATAGCAAACTCATAGGAACACTGCTCTTGAAATGGAAGTAACTTCAAAAGCCATCTGGTCCAACTTCATCATTTTATTCATTAAAAAAACCTTTTATTTATGCCATTTGATTTTTTTATTGTTAATTTTTATTAAAATTTTTTTATATTTCAAAACATATGTGTGGACAGTTCTTCAACATTAGCCCTTGGAAAACCCTGTGTTCTAATTTTCCCTCCTTCCCCCACAACTTTCCCTAGATAGCAAGTAGTCCAATATATGTTAAACATGATAGAAATATATGTTAAATCCAATATATGCACATGTATTTATACAATTATTTTGCTGTACAGGAAAAATCAAACCAAATTAGAAAAGAAAATGATGAAGAAAATAAAATGCAAGCAAACAATAAAAAGAGTGAGATGCTACATTGTGAGCCACACACAGTTCTCACAGGCATCTCTTTCTGAGTATAGATGGCTCTCTTCATCACTGAACAATTGGAACTGATCTCAACCATCTCATAGTTGAAGAGAGCCATGTCCTTCAGAACTGATCTTCTTGTTGTTGTGTACAATGATCTCCTGGTTCTGCTCATTTCATTTAGCATCAGTTCGTGTCAGTCACTCCAGGCCTTTTTGAAATCATCCTGTTGGTTATTTCTTACAGAACAATAATATTCCATAACATTCATATACCATAACTTAATCAGCCATTCATTCTCCATTTGATGAGTATCCATTCAGTTTTCAATTTCTGGCCACTACAAAAAGGGCTGCCTATCTGATTTGTTTTTAAATGGCAAAAGGTTGCTTATAATCTTCCTCCCCTTTGTCTCCCTGAAAGATCTCTTGTAACAAAGTAAATAAATTAAATTATGTAAAAGTAATAATCTTGTGATTGCACCTAGGAGTTCATACAATTTTCTATATGTGCTACCTCTTTATTTTCAATTTTTATTTTTATTTTTTTTATTTTTTTTTTAATTTTTTATTTAATAATTACATTATATTGACACTCATTTCTGTTCCGATTTTTTTTTCCCCTCCCTCCCTCCACCCCCTCCCCTAGATGGCAAGCAGTCCTTTATATGTTGGATATGTTGCAGTATATCCTAGATACAATATATGTTTGCAGAACCGAACAGTTCTCTTGTTGCGTAGGGAGAATTGGATTCAGAAGGTATAAATAATCCGGGAAGAAAAACAAAAATGCAGATAGTTCACATTCATTTCCCAGTGTTCTTTCTTTGGGTGTAGCTGCTTTTGTCCGTCATTTATCAATTGAAACTCAGGTCTCTTTGTCAAAGAAATCCACTTCCATCAAAATATGTCCTCATACAATATCGTTGTCGAAGTGTATAATGATCTCCTGGTTCTGCCCCTAACTTCTGGGAAAAGAATTCATTATTTGATAAAAACTGCTGGGATAATTGGAAATTAGTATGGCAGAAATTAGGCATGGACCCACACTTAACACCATATACCAAGATAAGATCAAAATGGGTCTATGACCTAGCATAAAGAACGAGATTATAAATAAATTAGAGGAACATAGAATAGTTTATCTCTCAGACTTGTGGAGGAGAAAGAAATTTGTGATCAAAGATGAACTAGAGACCATTACTGATCACAGAATAGAAAATTTCGATTACATCAAATTAAAAAGCCTTTGTACAAATAAAACTAATGCAAACAAGATTAGAAGGGAAGCAACAAACTGGAAAAACATTTTCACAGTTAAAGGTTCTGATAAAGGCCTCATTTCCAAAATATATAGAGAACTGACTCAAATTTATAAGAAATCAAGCCATTCTCCAATTGATAAATGGTCAAAGGATATGAACAGACAATTTTCAGAGGATGAGATTGAAACTATTACCACTCATATGAAAGAGTGTTCCAAATCATTATTGATCAGAGAAATGCAAATTAAGACAACTCTGAGATACCACTACACACCTGTCAGATTGGCTAAGATGACAGGAAAAAATAATGATGAATGTTGGAGGGGATGCGGGAAAACTGGGACACTAATGCATTGTTGGTGGAGTTGTGAACGAATCCAACCATTCTGGAGAGCAATCTGGAATTATGCCCAAAAAATTATCAAAATGTGCATATCCTTTGATCCAGCAGTGTTTCTATTGGGCTTATATCCAAAGAAATACTAAAGAAGGGAAAGGGACCTGTATGTGCCAAAATGTTTGTAGCAGCCCTGTTTGTAGTGGCTAGAAACTGGAAAATGAATGGATGCCCATCAATTGGAGAATGGCTGGGTAAATTGTGGTATATGAATGTTATGGAATATTATTGTTCTGTAAGAAATGACCAGCAGGATGAATACAGAGAGGCTTGGAGAGACCTACATGAACTGATGCTAAGTGAAATGAGCAGAACCAGGAGATCATTATACACTTCGACAACGATATTGTATTTTCAATTTTTAAAAGTTCAACAGAAGCTCATTTTCTCTCTTTAACACTATCTCCCTGTCCCAATGATGGAAGGAAGAAAGAGAAGAAAAAGAAGAGGAAAGAGAGAGAGAGAGAGAGAAGAGAAAAAGAGAGAGAGAGAGAGAGAGAGAGAGAACAAATTCCTTTCAACAAATATGCATAATTAACCAAAAATAAAATTCTTAATTGGCTATATACAAAACTATGTCTCATTTTGCACTCTAAATCTTTCACCCCAGAGGGATAGTATCTTTATCATCATTCCTCTGGAGTCATTTTATCCATGAAATTGACCCAGGGATAATTAGAATCTTGTCCAAGATTACAAAATTAGTAAGTATTAGAGGAAAGATTTAAACCTAGGTCTTCTGATTTCAGAGTTAGTAATCTTTCCATTGTAGTTTTCCAGAGTTGTGGGTGTGACATAAATGCATATAGAAACACACATATATTACATATACATGTGATATACCCATACAAATATGTATATATATGTGTGTGTATGTGTTTATATATGTGTGTGTGTAGATTGTAGATGTATATCTTGGTGTGTATATAAATACAGAGACAGCCAGGCAGAGAAAGACAGAGAGAAACAGGTAGGGAGAAACAAAGAGAAACAGATAGAAGCATCTTCATGCATAAGCACAATGATGCACACATATATATGTATGTATTTATAAGCTACATATATATGTATATATACACACATATATAAATCTCTGAGAAAACTTTTCGAATTTATATGAATAAATAAACCTTCATATATATATCTCCTTATAAGTGTGTCTTTTTCCTCCTAATATCCTATTCTGATATTTTCTTGTAGCATGGAGGTAACTAAGGATTCTCAAGTATTTCTGGGGAAGTGCAGCCTCTGGTAGGTCCTTCCAGTTCAAAAGTCTTAGAATTCAGGTCTAAGGACGTATGCTTGTTGATGGGGGTCAGATTAGCTCAATGTGGAGAGGCCCATTACTAGAGTTTGTTCCAATTCCATTTAATCCAACAAGCATTTATTAAGCACCTTCTTTCTATATGCGAGACATTGTAGTCATTTCTGTGAATACAAAGCCTCTACCTCTACCCCAAATAGTTCTTGGTCTCAAAGAGCCTTTAGGTCTCAATATATCATTTAACTGTCTAGTCAGATAGCAAGGCACTGTGACTTGAATCAGTAAAAAGAGCTGCACTGATAGAATTACAACTCTTTAAATAGAGATGTGTGAATATATCTCTATCTCTATTTCTCTCTTTGTCTCTCCCTATCTCTGTTTGTCTTTCTGTCTCTGTATTTATATACACACAGAGACATATCTACAAGCTAATGAGATTTTCATTTCTGTTTCTTTCATTTTTAGCTCAGTAGAAGTATCCTGCCATAAAACTCAATTTTATTTTATTGTAAACATGGAACCAAAGGAAAGACAATATGACATAGTGGAAAGAACATTTGACTAGAATTTCAGTGTAATCTCAGCCAAAAATTAGCAATGCTTCCTTAAGTCATCTAACTCTCCAGGACCTCAGTTTCCTCAATGGGGAAATGTTGAAGTTGAACTAGAAGATTGATGAGGTCCTTTTCATTTTAATATCCTAGGTCTGCTGACTTCCCATCCAAGGTGAACCATCGTTCTAGAGTTAGAAGAAAGCTCTTTCTGTTTTAGATGAGAATCCTAGGGCCCTCACCTAGAGTCCAGGTTTCTTAACTCCCCATCATGTATGTATCATAGGTCTAGAGTGGGAAGGATCTTCAGATGCCATCTAGTTCAACTCCCTCTATTTTTAGGTAACAAACAGAGGCTCTGGGAAGTTAAAAAGCTTGCTCAATATCACTCAGGTAGGAAGAATTAAAGGAAGGATGTGAATGGATGTCTTTTTTTTTTAGTCTGCATAGTGCTTCTCCCTCTGTACCATATGCTTTTTCTTATATCCTGTTGTCTCACTTTTAACCTCAAAATGAAGAAAAGAAAAAAAAATACTAACAGTGCAGTAGTAGTAGAGAAGCAACGACACAGTTGAAAATTATCTCTCAGTATCACAAGCCTCAGCAGAGCCGAATGGAATGCTGCCAGCAGTTTCTAACCCGTCTGATTGTCACCATCATGATTACTGTAAAGTCTAAAACAAGGCAGAGCCATTAATAGCAAAACTACTCTCAGCCAGCTTTCACACAGAAACTTTCCAAGATCTCGAGCTTACGTTCTTTGAAACACAACCACGAGATCCAAAAGTTATCTTGCATCTATTAAGTTATTTTTAGTAGCTTCTCTTCTACTTTTCCCAGTGCAGAGATTCAACTGAGGCAGCTGCAGTTTGTATAGTAATTTTTATTGTTCAGTCTTATCCGATTCTCCATGACCCCATTTGGGGTGTTCTGGCTAAGATCCTGAAAGTAGTTTGTTATTTCCTTCTTTAGCTCATTTTACAGATGAGGAAATTGAGGTAATCAAGGTGAAATGTCTCGCCCAGTTAGTCTAAGGCTGGATTTAAGCTCATGAGGCTGAGTGTTCCTAATCCAAGGCCAGTGCTCTCTCTTCTATATCACCTAGATGACCTCTATGAAGGAGGGTGCTAAAAAATGTTAAAACTAGACTTCTGAAAAATATATGTATATGTATGCAAATATATGACACATTTGTAACTTTACTCTGTATTGTTGACACTATCTCCATCATTTTCTTAATTTAGGCAGCAAAACTATAAATCAAGCTCTGACTTGTAGGTGCTTAAGAAATGTTTATTAACTGACTGAATTGTGATAATAAAAGGTTGAGGTAAGAAGGAAGCAAACTTCAGGAATGGAGGTCAAAGTCCTGAGATAAGATATGGAATGGCCTACACAGTGCTCACACAAACAGGAGTAGTTTGATTGAATTCAAGAGGGTATGAAGGATAGAACCATAAAACAAGGCATAGAGATAAAGCTGTAGCCCAGGTTATAAAGAACTTGAAATGCTAAATGGAGGAGTTAATTTTAGAAAAAGAGGATATAAGGAGCCACTGGAATTTGTTGAACAGTAGAATGATGTGGTCAGATTTATTCGTTAGGAATATCATTTTGGTAACTGAGTGGAGGTAAAATAAAAAGGGAAGGAACTTGAAACAGGAAGACCAATTAGGAGACTTGTTTTAGTTCAGAGTAGAAGTGATGAAGGCCTGAATTAGGGTAGCAGCTGTGTGAGCAAAGAGAATGGGGCAGATTTGATAGATGTTGTGGAAGTAGAATAAATAAAACTTGGCAACTGACTGGATTTTCAGAGAGAGGGAAAGTGAATATGATCCAATTTGATATGTCCAATAACCTAATATAACAGCCTACTTATTAGTCTTCCTAGTTCAAGCCTCTCCTCATTCTAATGAGCTGTGACTACAGCTCAGCAGAGGGGTTAGGTCTGGATATATAGATAATGGAAGTCATATTCATAAAGATAATTGAACCCCTGGGAACTGATGAGGATACCAATATAGAGACTATAGGGAGATAAGAGAGTTCAGTTCTTCTTGGAAGGTACCTGAAGTTAAAAAATAGAAAATGGAAGATGATTTAGCTAGGGAGACAGAGAAAAGGCAAGTTAGACAGGTGGGAGGTTAACCAGGTCACCTAATTTTAGGAATAAAGAAATTGAGATTATTTAATTTTTCAAATAAAATTTATATCATTTTTAGTTTCAAATTCTCTCTTTCCCTCTTTTCCATTCCTCCATCTATTGTGAAAGCAAGAAAAAAACAAACCCATGACATACACATATAGTCATGCAAAATAATTTACTATATTAGCCGTGCTCAAAAATAAAAAAAAGGAAGAAAGGAAAAAAAAAAAAAAAAAAGAGGGAAAAATGCTTCAGTTTGCACTTTCAATTCATCATATCTCTCTGGAAGTGGTTAGTATTTTTCATTATGAGTTCTTTATAATTGGGGTGAGTCATTGTGTTGATCAAAAATCCCAAGTTTTTCAAAGTTGATTATCTTTGCAATAGTTCTATTATAGAAATTATTCTTCTGCTTCTGTTCACTTCATTTTGCATAAGTTCATATAAGTCTCCCCAGGTTTTGCTGAAAGCATTCACTTCATCATTTCTTAACATAATAATATTCTGACCTTGATATGCTATAATTTGTTCAGCCACTCTTTAATTAATGGGATATTCCTTCAGTTTCTAATTCTTTGCCAGAACTATTATGAATATTTTTTGTGTATATGGATCTTTCCCCTCCTGGCATGAATTAAAGTCTCCCTTGGATAAGGGTGGAGGAAAAAAGATGTTAGAAATGTTTTTTGAGCTGTACAGTGATACCCTCACTACAGACATTGGGACCACTCTCTACATCTCTTTGGAGTATACAGTTAGTAGTTGTTCTGCTGGATCAAAAAGTACATACAGTTTAACTGCTTTTCAGGATGGTTAGGATAGTTTATAGCTCTACTAATAGTACATTAGTATACCTGTTTTCCCACAGCCCTTCCAGCATTTGTCATTTTGCTTTTTTTTTTTTTTTTGATCATCTTAGTTACTATAATAGTATTGTAAAAATGGTGGAATGTGAAATGGTATTTCTAATTATTAGCATGGACCTGAATAAATTAATTTAGGTGGTATTATCACTTTTTAGCTCCACCTACTTACAAGCAATTAATGTTTTTCTAGTTATTTAGATCTGTATTTGTTTGAATGATGTTTTATAATTGTGTTCATATTGCATTTTGACTGGCAGCCTCCTGAGTGTTTTATACTGTCTATAACTTTTTCAAGTTAAATCTCTCCATTTCTTTCTATTGGATTCTTTGGGTAATGTTCAGAAATGATCATTTTTCTGGGTTTATTATATATGCTGTAACCTTACAGGGATTGTTAATTGTTTTGATTAGGATTTTTTTGTGAACTTTAAGGGTTTTCTAAGTAAGCCATAGTATCTGCCCAAAATGATACTTTTGTTTCCTCTTAGCCTATGCTTATTCCTTTGATAATGTTTTCTTGTCTTATTGTTATAGCTAGTAATAAGGGAAGTTGTCTCTAATTCAAATAACATGGAAATGTTAGTTCCACTCTAATGAATTAGTTATTCACTTCAGTGTAATATTAGTTAATTTTGAAATTAGTTTATAGATTTCTAAATAGAAAAGGCCTCCTCTTCTGCTGTCAGTCATATCCAATAGGGTGAATCAGGCCTTATGCTTCACCTTTTACTGGTTCTATGAGACTGAAGGTCATTATCACTTGCTGTTTAATCAGCCAAGTCATGCACATAGACAAAGGTTAAGTGAGCATGAACCAATCTGAGTTCTTTTGTCAACTCAAGACAATTTGCAGCTTAATAAAGCTGCTCTGATTGCACTTAACAGCACCTGCTTTAAAATCCAGCCTCATTAATACTATATTAATGAGTTAGAAATCTCCTGGCAAGGATGTTATCAATGACAAATAATCTGCTTTTCAATCAAAGGGCTTCAGGTCCATAAACCCAAAATATATCAGCTTTCCTCTTGTAGAAAGAACCTCTTTGGAAAGATTCTTCAGGAGGTCGAAGTCTTCAGATGAAGTAAAAAAAAATCACTGAAGGTTGTTTAATCTATATAAAAAAGTAAATACAATATTGGTATGTGGGAGTCGGTAAACAGTTTGTAAAACTGAACCAAATCATATCCTTGTCCTGCAGAATTTGCTGTAACATGATCTGCAAACACCCAAAAAAGAACATCAGGAAGGAATCATGCCAGTAAGATAAAGGAGATAGGTATGGTCATAGGATATAAAGATTTAATCCACGCATTTCTATTCCTAACATGTATAAGCCTTTGTTACCATATTCATATACACTGAGGGTCCATACTCTGGAGTACAGTAAAAAGTCTTCATTCAAAAGTTAGGTTAGAAGGGGCCCTCAAACTTTTTAAATAGGGGACCAGTTCACTGTCCCTCAGACTGTTGGAGGGCCGGACTATAGTAAAAACAAAAACTTTGTTTTGTAGGCCTTTAAATAAAGAAACTTCATAGCCCTGGGTGAGGGGGATAAATGTCCTCAGCTGCTGCACCTGGCCCACGGCCGTAGTTTGAGGACCTCTGGAGGGTTAGCTTTCTATAATAGCTAATGTGATGGATTTAAAGTCAGGAAGACCTGGTTCAGATATTCATTACATGTGTGATCACAGGAAAGTTATTATTTCAGATTCAGCTTTTTCCTAGTCTAAAATGGGGGAAAATAGTACCTATCTCATGGGGTTGTCATGAGAATCAAATAAAAAAATATGTAAAACTTGGTGAATCTTGAAGCTCCATAAAATTGCTAGTGATGAGGATAAGGATGAAAGTGCTGATTTAGGCTTTTGGAGACCTAGGAGTTCTGACTTAATCACCTACTTACTGGCTCCTTTTACCTACTTACTCCTTTTATGATCTTCAGCAAATTATTTCAAGTCTTTGGGATTTAGCTTCATCAATAATGGAGACGTTAGACCAGGTTTTAAGGTCCCTCCCACATCTGATATTTTAAGCTTCTAAGAAAACTCATTTATTTCTGTGATTATTAGGCAAATTACTTGTCAGTTAATGAGTTAAGCAAAGAATTCTAAAGTAATAGAAGATTACAAACCATTTTGGAATGCTGTGTATGTGGTAAAACTGTTTGTACATTTGTGAAATAAGCACAGTCTATCTCATTGAATTTTTGTGAATTATAATTAGTAGTTGCTAATGCTGTAGAAACTGGAATTGATTATCAATACTGGTATTAAAAGAATCAACTTTGAGGTCTTTATTTCTTAAGGACAAAACAGGAATAATACAATAACAATTAATATATTAATTAATTAGTCCTTTGAAAGCCCCTGGAACTTCAACTTCTGGGACCAAATTGATCTTTCCAGTTATAGGATTGCATTTTGCTTTTTTTGTGTGTGTGATAGTGGAGAACTGGAAGAAAAGATAGTCTCTATCAATTGGAATATAGTAGAACATATTATAGTGTGTAAATGAAATAGAACTTTTGTGCCATGAGAAACTATTGATATGTATAATTCAGAGAAATATAGTAAAACTTTTATCAACTGATTATACAGAATCAGGAAAACAATATATACAATAAGATCACACAAACATAAATAAGGACTGGAAACCAAATATTATTTAATTAGAATGTTCAATTTTGATTTTGAAGAAAAGATGAAAAAATCCATTTCTGTCCTTCTAAAAATGACTATGATTTAAAAAATAAAAGATGTCAATAAACTTTTAAAAATACACTATTCCCTGTAGATAGTTCCAATAGCTGAAAAACTTCACTCTGTGGGTTATGATTGACTTTTGATTTTAGGAAACAATATCTCCTTAAAACTTTTGGAAATTGACCCCCCCAAAGGAGCTATGATTGATAAATGGAAAAAAGGGCAATTCCTTGAGCAGCAACACTTTCTCTCCTCTTTTTTCTCATTGATTCTGTGCTATACAATAAAGGAAATGTGATAACTTCTTTTAACTCTTTAGATTCTTTACATATTATGTACCATTAATGCACCTACTGGTTGTGACTAATTACTCAACAGGCTACTGGGATTTCTGGACATGCCAGTGATTATGAGAATGTAAATAAAAGTGCCTTAATAAGATCATTCTAGCTGACAGTCATAGGGTCATTTTCATGACTACCACCACAACAGCATTCTCCTTTCCCTCATGTTATACTTCCATTTCCATAAAGTTTAGAAAGATATTCTTCATTATTATATGTCTACCAAATGGAAAAGACCTTCAGACACCAACTTTGCCATCACCCTGACTTTATAAAAGGGGGAAAAAAATCAAACACTTTCCTACTAGGAGGGAAAATATGGCAAGTCGGAAGCATTAATGAAAGGAGAAGAGAATCTGCCAAGATTTGTGAAGTATAGAATAGTGCATATGCCAATATTTCCATAGGGAATTGTCTTGAGAGAATAATCCCCTTGACTGGATCTACTGAAGCCATAATTAAAGACTTTGTGTTGATTCTAGCCAGGATGGCTTTTGCATTTGAAAATGAGGACGCGGGATCAAAGAGGTAGGAGAGATTAGCAGGGTCTCCCGTCCTTGTGAGGAGGGCTTGCCAACTGAGATGAGGAGTTTGCTGGCATTCCCACAGACTCTCACTGAGGGGAACAGACAGATCTGCGCAGTCACGGTGGAGACTCGGTCTCCCCTCAAGGGATGGGATGACCATCCTCCTCTGTCACAAGCTGGCCTGCTCTTGAGTAGTCAGTGGTCAGGGCAAGTACATCACAGACAGGGCCAGGAGCTTTTCCGCTGAATATTTCATAAAAGCGTTCCCCTTCTCCTGAGACTTACACTTTTATTTCCATACCAAAGAACCTTTGAACACAGTGGTATGGGTGTTTCTGTACTTTGAAAAGATTCTACCTTTTACTAGCTAAGCCTGAGGAATGATTCTGAATTTTAAAAAAAACCAACTCATTTATCACCATGAACTATATGAACCTATTTGCTTTCTCATCCACCCTGTAAACTGAAAACACTTTTGAAACACAGCAGCTGATCTTTTGGTTATGGTACAGTTATGCATTATGTGTTTATTTATTTTTAACTTGATTATCAAAGATGTCTCATGGCTGGGACTAAATGATACCAAGGTTAGCCACAAACATCATGTCTCCCTCCCTCCTTGTTTCTATCTTTGTAGTTTTTTGTCTGTCCAAAACCAAAAGGAATGTTGAAGGTAAAAGATGCTTGGAACCTGACCCACTGACTACAATTTAGGACTACCATTAACATTGTCCCAACATGCAAAAATAGACATTTTCTATTTAAATAAAAATCTGGTTTCTTTATTAAAAGACATGCTAGAGTTTTAGATGGTAACTTTCACTTTCTGAGAACATTTGGAGTTGAAGAGGCTATACAAGAATATAAAGGAGAGACCTATTAATGGCTTGGATAGGAGTTTCAAGTTAAAGGCAAATTGATAGACATATATCAGCTGACATGTTTATATGCCCAGGGACTAATTGATTAAAGGTAAAAGGAAAAAAATAGAAAAAAATAGGGAGCCACTGAGAATTTAACCTAACTGTAATGTCCTTCCTTCTCCTCTCTGTCTAAATTAGCAGACTTGTACATTGGATAAAATACTAGACTTGAAATCAAGACAACTTGGGTTAGATGCTTAACTGATATTTTCCTGCTTTCTGAAGGTCTCTGGGACAGTCTCATAACCTACCCTTTTGTAAAAGGGACATATTAATAGCACCTGCTTGTGAAACAGGTTGTCATGAAGTTCAAATGAATTAGTTAATATAATTAAAGTGCTTTACTCTTTATAAAGGTCAGTTACTATCAAAAAGGTCCCAATTTTTCATAGTCAATGTTCAAGACCCAGTACCAACTCCACCTTTTTCATGCAATCTTCTTTGACTCTAATTCACATTCAGCTCTTCCTTTTTTTGTTGTTTTTGTATTTTATTTAGAGTCATTGCTGCATCCATCAACAAGAGTTTTCTATAGTTAATAGTTTAGTTTTGTTCTTCTACTAACTACACAATAAACTCCTTGAAATGAGGGACTGTGCTTTATATGCTCCTTTCCTATTCTCCACACATGTCAAACCATACTTAACCTTAGAATATATGTTCAGAAATAATTTTTGATTGATGGGGCAGACAAAGAAATTTCTTAGGCCTTAACTATTTCATATAAAATTCAGTTCCACCATCAAAGAAGATTCATTTAGTCAAAAGACAAACATAAATAAATGTTTGAAATGCCCTTAATTCTAAAATTAATATACTAATAACCCCTTGAGAGTAATTTGCCAGAACCCTATTTCCCTTGGTGTCTTGACAATCAGTAAAAGAGTATTACATTACAGAATAAAATACTTGTTTATGTGGAGCTTGGCTGAAGTTTATTAACCTAAGCTTGGGGACATATTCATTAAAAATAGAGAAAAATATCAAGAAAGTTTAACAGACTTTATATGGGTCATCATCTAATTCTCAAAAGTTGGGAGATTCTTATAAAGAGAAAATCAGCATCTTTATGTTTTTTTTTTTTTTTTGGCTCCATTGGGAAATGTCCTATTCTTCATTTTCTATCTTCTTTCCTCAGAGCAGATTAACCTAGTCCAACTCCCACCCTTCTTTTTCAATGGAAATGTTGAATTACAGGAAATCATCCATTTCTATCTACAAAGGTGCTTTAACAGCAATGGATTAACTTGAAAGACCTAGGAGTTCAGGAGAAAGCTGGTGGTGATCAAAAGATTTTAGGATCCTTACTCTTGTAGAGATAAGTCTCTAGATACTTAGGCAGCTAAAGTGTGAAAAGAGGTTTTAAATTTGGAGTTTCACTCATGAATTTTGTTGAATGCTGATCCTGAAATGTCATTGCCTGCAACTCATTTTATAAAGTTGTCTGAAACATAGCTAATGGGATGTGACAGAGAAGTTGTATGGTGAGAGAGATTGGTTAATAGCGGCTATCTGGGTTAAACTATATTCAGTTAACTCCTTAAACTTGCTCGTCTAAGTAACATTATGAAAGAGAAATTAGGCTTGCCTCTACTATAGACATTCTAAAAAATCATTTGAAGGTAATTTAATAAATGAGTGTGTCAATGCATGGGGTAAATGATTTGACCAAGTCATTAAATCCTGATGGGAGTTCACACAGTCCATTTCCCTATCAGTTTTTAAATTCATTATTTTGTGTAAGACAGGTAGAACTGGAAAATGTTTCCTTGCTTTCCTCACCAACACTATTATTTTATAAGAAATTGTCAAAGATCAATTCCTACCAATATAGTGTAATCTTCTTGAGGACTGGGACCATATCTTACAGGGCCTTTGAATCTCTCATAGACCTTGCACAATTTGTAGCCATAGAGCCCAGGATTCTCATGAATTTATAATTTAAGGGAATTGCAGGGAATTTTCGGGTTGGGGGAATGGTTAACCATGAAACCAGATCTTCCTAACTCTGAGGGTGGCTCTCTGTCTATTATGACAGGATGATTCTTATTTTATATTAATGAAGAAAACTACTAGATGAAAAGAATTTTTCTTAGTTTTCCTAATTAGATCTCTCTAAGGTATTATTCTCTTTGATACCAAATACATTGTTCCCACCTCCCCCCCAAAAAAAAAAACTGGGGTAGTACTTTGTGGTCAGAGATAGGTTTTTCCCCCTCTCTGGTTGATGATTGAGGAACTTGTTAGAAATAGTTATTGGAGGAGAAGTTGTATAACAGAAAGGGCACCATCTTGGGAGTCAGAACACCTGATTCTAGGATCTGGCATTAATTGTTCTATCATCAAAACCAGAAATAACAATGTCTGTTAAGGCTTGCTATACATTCCACGTGCATTATCTCACTTGTTCCTCACAACAACCCCGTGAGGTAGGTATTATCATTCTCCTTCTACAGATGAGAAAATTCTCTTTGATGAGACTTGGAAGAGGTAATGGAGCTAATAAATGTCAAAGGTAGAATTCAGACTCAGTTCTTCCTGAGTCCATTCTCAATATTCTATCTAATAAATGACACTGCTTTTTTTTATCTGAAGAAAAAAAAAAACAAATGAGTGGACATTAGAGGTACCTTTCTCAGAAATTCAAAGATTTTGCTTTAAATACTAAACTGTTTTGGCTAGAGCGGATCAATTACTTCTCCATCAAGCATTTTAACAAATGAAACACACAAACATTACTTCAGTATATTCTGTGAGATCAACAAAGACATTTAGACATGATCACTGTTGTTTTCAAATGTTCATTCTGACTTCTCATACCCCAGTCGACCCTACTGTTTTGGGGTTTTGTTGGAAAAGATGCTAGAGTGATTTGCCATTTTCTTCTCCAGTGGATTGTCGTAAGTTAAATTACTTGTCCAGGATCATATAGTTAAGAAGTGTTTGAAGTTGCATTTCAACTCAGGTCTTCCTGACTCCAGACCCAGAACTCTATCCCCTGAACCACCTACTTGCCTTCTTAACCATAATTGATCAGAGTGGTCACTAATTTTGTGAGACATAATTTTTTCATAGATCTTTGAATTCATATATTGCATATACTATCCCCAGGAGTAAGAGACTGTTTGAAATTGTTTTCCAAAGTTAAAAGTGTAATTGTGTGTGTGTGTGTGTGTGTATACATATACACATATATACATATAGATATGTATATCTATATATCTTTCTACCTATCTGTGACAATGTCATGCTATCAGATCTCATTTTGCCAAAATCCCAGAGCTTTCACTCATGTATTTTATCAAATGATCATTTAACTTGGGCATTGCACCAAAGGACTAAAACTTCTGGGCATTTGGTCAATTGACTGAAAACTTGCTTGTGATTCCAGACATATTGCCTGAACAGATTTCTGTGAAACTGGCTCACAGTCAGACTCTAGAGGAATGCATCACAGGCGACGAAGCCTCCATGTAATATATAATCAGCTACTTGAAAGTGTCTGAATTTTCACTGGGGCGAGTTAAGTACATTCTAGGTTAAAACAGACATTCAATTCAGTCTTGAATATATGATGCCTCTAACTCAAAAAGGAATTACAAAAGGCCTTTATTTACCAATGCCAGTGAAATGTTTTATTTTGCTGCATTTTAATACATGCACTCTAAGGTGCACATCTATTTGAATAAAACTGAATTTTTTAATAAATAACAAAAAGGCAGGAATGTGGCACAGCTGATTGAGTGCCAGACCTAGAATCAGAGTGGCTTATCTCTCTGAGTTAAAATTTTGCTGTAGACACTAGCTGTTTGACCCTGGGAAAGTCACTTAACCCTGTTTGCCTCAGTTTCCTTATCTGTAAAATTGAGCTAGAGGAAATGGTAAATCATTTCAATATCTACTTCAAGAAAACACAATTGGAGTCACAAAGAATTGAACATAATGAAAAATTACTAAAGAATAATAAAAATTTTGAGCAATGGTATATACAGAAAATAAAATATCTGACTGTTATTACATATGAAATTCCATTCCTTGCCTCAATCCCTTTAGACAAGTGGTCCCCCATATCGGGGATGCATTTAGTCCCTCCTCACTTCTATCTCTTAGAATCCATTTTTTATTTCAAAGCACATCTTGGATGCTCCCTGCTTCCTTCAAAGGCCTTTTCAGATTTCACGAATTTTTAGTACAATCTCCCTCTTGAGGACACTTTGTATAATATTTCATTTACTTAAACCTGTATACATGATGCATCTTTTCAATTATAGACAGGCTCTTTGAGGGCAGCTCATATGTTCTTATTATTGGTCTTTGTAGCCCAAGTACCTAAAGAAGCATATTTCATGGTATATAATAAATGATTAAATTATTGAATTGAGTCAGATGTCACTATATTGAATCAAAATGGATAACCTGTTTGACAGATTAAATAGAAATGGCCCATTGGCTGGAGTAAGTTTTATAAGTCAATTTTTTAAAAAGAGCATTTTTTATCTCAAAGATTTCTGAGCAAAGAAAAGAGTGATTAGCAGAGTGAATTCTCTGAAATTTTTGTCATTTCCCTTCTGTAAATTAACTTGTTTTCAGATTTCATCCTATTACAATAGCAGCAAACACTTCTTTAGCATCAATTGTGTGCTAAAGAATGTCCAAGACAGATAATAGCAATAATCTTTTATTTGTATTTTGTAATATAATAATAGGACTATGGGACAGCTAGGTGATGTAGTGGATAGAGCACCAGCCCTGAAGTCAGGAGAAACCTGAATTCAAATCTGACTTCAGACACTTAATACTTCACATTTCCTAGCTGTGTGACCCTCAGCAAAAATAAATAAATAAATAAAGGCACTATGGCATATATTCTTTCATTCCCCATATGGTTTAGGTAGTACTAGAATAATTGCCCAGATTCTATAAATGAGAAAATTGAGTCTCAGAGAGAATAAATGATTTGGTTAAAGTTTCAAGGCCAGTATATGGTCAATGACTTACTACTTCAATCTCAGTCTCTGGCCTAAAGTCCACTGTTCCTTCCACTGCTTCACCTTGCTTCTAATAAAATGCTGATCTTTTTTTTAAGAGAAAATACACTGTGACTCATGGCTATGCAATCTTAGTAAACTCAAACGCAATCCAGGGAATGAGACAGTATAATTCCCATACACTTAGCCATGGCTATTTGTATTTATTCTTTAAAAAAGGACTATCAGAATTTGTACATTTTCTGACTCTTAGAGAAAGGGTCATTTTCCTTCCATTAGAAGACACTGTATTCTTGCTCATCCTTTCTAGTACTTGTTATGTCTTTAAAAATCCAAGAATACTGGTACTAGAATGGGATTGTTGGAATACACAGGAGCTGTTGGAATACACAGGAGCCATCTGACAGTGGCTACTGGACATCCCACTCAGAATGGATCTCCTCTTGTGAGAGGATGATACAAAGAGACTGAGAAGCAGTTGCTGCTCTCTGACCTCTCTGACTGAGAGGCCATTGCATTTTCTGACCTCTCTCCTCTTCCCTCTGCCTCCAATTTATCTCATTCCCAGCCCTCAACACCTATGTCAGCAAAAGCTGCCCTGAAACTCCTTCAGATGCTATGATCCCCAGCTGTGGAGGCTCTTGGAGAATTGACCTGCCCCTTAACATGGGGTAATAAGAATGTTTGCTTGTCATTTTCAGTATCTCAAAGACATATTCTCTATCAGCTTTGAGGTCATCTATCCAAATGTGTAACATAATCCAGATCTTGATGGCCATTTCCTGCCAACCCCTATATTATTGTTCCTTTCTCAGGCAGTTCAATCATGAGTCTACCTCACATTTTCCTCCATCATCCAAAGAATAAGAACTTTGATATATATGGTGATTTTCCCTCAAATGCCTTAATCTTTCCATTCTTTAATCTCCTCAGTTCCTATGACCCATGACTCTGCTTCCCTTTAGTTACAAACAGTTGCATACCTTAATTGTGGCATTACCTATAAATATTTGACTTATATAATTAATTACTCTGAATTACCTTTATCTGACCAAAATCTTCTGTTATTCCATTCTTACTTATGTATTACTCCTTCTATACCTATTCATCATCCTTGTGTAATGTAAACTCTTTACTTATTCTTTGAAATTCTGTTTCTAACACTAGCACATTCTCTGGAAGTTATTACATGATTGATTTGCTTCAAATCCCTCCACTATTCAATATTTACCTGTGTCCTTACTGCTGTTCTCACTTTACTTTTCTACCTCCTCAATCTCACCAAAATTTAGTCAACTAATTCAACTCTATTCTCAACTCCATTGCTCCTTCATTTATTTTCACTTACATCTCGCCAGACTTCTGTTCTAGATAACGGTCATCATTTGCCTTTTCTGATCCTGTGAATAAAGCCACAGAACTCTACTGACCAAAGTCACTACAAATTCATATTATTTTGTTTCACCTGTTTCCTCATTGTATCAATTTTTTTTACTTCTCTATAATTCTTTTTCCAATTCCTCATAATAGTTGTAATTAAAAGAGATAAGGAAGGAAAGTACATTCTGCTTAAAAGTACCATAAATAATGAAGTAATATCAATACTAAACATATATGCACCAAGTGGTATAGCACCCAAATTCCTAGAAGAGAAGTTAAGAGAGCTGCAAGAAGAATTCCACAGCAAAACTATACTAGTGGGGGATCTCAACCTTGCTCTCTCAGAACTAGATAAATCAAACCACAAAATAAATAAGAAAGAAGTTAAGGAGGTAAATAGGATCCTAGAAAAGTTGGAAATGATAAACCTTTGGAGAAAACTGAATGGAAACAGAAAGGAATATGCCTTTTTCTCAGCAGTACATGGAGCCTAGCCAAAAACTGAGTATATATTAGTGCCTAAAACCTCAAAATCAAATGCAGAAAGACAGAAATTGTAAATGCATCTTTTTCTCAGATCATCATGCAATAAAAATTAAATGTAACAAAAGGCCAAGCAAAAATACACCAAAAATTAATTAGAAACTAAATAATCTCTAAGAATGAGTAGGTGAAATAACAAATCATAGACAAAATCAATAACTTCATCCAAGAGAATGACAATAAGACAACATACCAAAATTTTTGGAATGCATCCAGAGTGGTTATTAGGGGAAATTTTATATCTTTACATACTTAGTTGCCTCAAATAGAGAAAGAGAAGATCAATGAATTGGGATTACAACTAAACAAGCTAGAAAAAGAACATATTAAAAACCCTCAATTAAAAGTCAAATTTGAAAATCTGAAATAAAAGGGGAGATTAATAAAATTGAAAGAAAAAAAACTATTGAATTAATAAATAAATCCAAGAGTTGGTTTTATGAAAAAGCCAACAAAATAGATTAATTTCTAGAAAAAGGAAAGAAGAAAATCAAATTGTTGGTCTCAAAAAAAAAAAAAAGGAGAACTTTCCACTAATGAAGAGGAAATTAGAGCAATAATTAGGAATTATTTTACCCAAATTCGAGCCAACAAATTTGATAATCCAAGTGAAATGGGTGACTACCTTCAAAAGTATAGGCTTCCCAAATTAATAGAGGAGGAAGTAAATTGCTTAAATAGTCCCATTCTAGAAAAAAAAGAAATAGAATAAGCTATTAATCAACTCCCTAAGAAAAAATCACCAGGGCCAGATAAATTCATATATGAATTTTACCAAACATTTAAAGAAAAATTAATTCCAATATTATATATAGTATTTGAAAAAATAGGGAATTAAGGAATCCTACCAAATTTCTTTTATGACCCAGATATGGTGCTAACACTTAAACCAGGTAGGATGAAAACAGATAAAGAAAATTATAGACCAATTTCTCTAATGAATATTGATACAAAAATCTTAAATAAAATATTAGCAAGTTATCCCCAGGGTAACACACCATGACCAAGTAGGATTTATACCAGGAATGCAGGGCTGGTTCAATATTAGGAAAACTATTAGATAATTGACTATATCAATAACAAACTAACAAAAAGTCATATGATTATCTCAAAAGATGCAGAAAAAGCATTTGATAAAATCCAACATTCATTCCTATTGAAAACACTAGAGAGTATAGAAATAAATGGACTTTTCCTTAAAATTATCAGTAGCATCTATTTAAAATCATCAGCAAGCATCATATGTAATGTGGACAAACTGGAACCATTCCAATAAAATCAGGGGTGAAACAAGGTGGCCCACTATCACCATTACTATTCAGTATTGTATTAGAAATGCTAGCTTTGGCAATAAAAGAAGGAAAGGAGATTAAAGGAATTAAAATAGGTAATGAGGAAACCAAATTATTACTCTTTGCAGATGATATTATGGTATACTTAGAGAACCCTAGAAAATCGGGTTAAAAAAACTTCTAGAAACAATTCACAACTTTAGCAAAGTTGCAGGATACAAAATAAATCTTAATAAATCATCAACATTTTTACATATTACCAACAAAATCCAACAGCAAGAAATACAAAGAGAAATTCCATTTAAAATAACTGATGATAATATAAGATATTTGGGAGTCTACCTGCCAAGGTAAAGTCAGGAACTACATGAACACAACTACAAAACAATTTCCACACAAATAAAGTCAGATCTAATCAATTGGAAAAATATCAAATGTTCATGGAGAGGCTGAACTAATATAATAAAAATGACAGTACTACCCAAATTAATCTACTTGTTCAGGTCCATACCAATCAAACTCCCAAGAAAATATTTTATAGAGCTAGAAAAAATCATAACAAAGTTAATCTGGAAGAACAAAATTTCAAGGGAATTAATGAAAAAAAATGCAAATGAAAGTACCTTAGCTGTGCCAAATCTAAAACTATATTGCAAAGTTGCAGTCATCGAAACCATTTGGTCCTAGCTGTGAAATAAAGTAGTTGATCAGTGCAATAAATTAGGTTTTCTAGGACAAAAAAAATCAATGACTTTAGTTATGTGGTGTTCACAAACCCCAAAATCCCTACACCTTTTGATCCAGCAGCATTTCGACTGGGCTTATATCCCAAAGAGATGTTTAAAATGAGGAAAAGGGACTCACATGTGCAAAAATGTTTGTGGCAGCCCTCTTTGTAGTGGCAAAAAACTAGAAACTGAGTGGATGCCCATCATTGGAAAATGGCTGAATAAATTATGATATGTGAATGTTATAGAATATTATTGTTCTATAAGAAATGATCAGGAGGATGATTTCAGAGAGACCTGGAGAGACTTGCATGACGCTAAGTGAAATGAGCAGAACCAGGAGATCATTGTACAAAGCAACAGCAAGATTATATGATGATCACTTCTGATGGTCAAGGCACTTCTCAACAATGAGAGGGTTCAGAAAAGTTCCAATGACCTTGTGATGAAGAGAACCATCTAGACCCAGAGAGAGAACTGTGGGAACCAAATGTGGATCACAGCATAGCATTCTCACTCTGTCTGTTGTTGTTTGCTTGCATTTTATTTTCTTTCTATTTTTTTTTCCTTTTTGATTTGCTTTTTCTTGTGCAGCAAGATAATTGTATAAATATGTATGCATGTATTGGTCTTAACATTTATTTTTACCATGTTTAATATATATTGTTTTACTTGCTATCTAGGGATAGAGTGAGGAGAAGGGGGAAATTGGAATACAGGGTTTTGGAAGAGTTGATGTTGAAAAATTATCCATATGTATCTTTCTAAAATTAAAAAAAAACTTTAATAAAAACAAACAAAGGAAAAAGGATTATCCATTTAGAAGCTGTGTGGTAGATGAATTGGATCTGACAGGAATTGATGTCTGTCAGATAATTAGCATGTTAGATAGAGGTAATAAGGAAACCGGTAGCAGATATAAAAAGTACCAAAGGTGGAGTCCAATTTTCTACTTTTAGTACAGGGATGTCTCACTGCCCACTACAAAAAGAAAAAAAAAGAATTCTTCCTTCTTTCTCCTTTGTTTACACTTTTCTGAGGCAGGTGAATTGAGTGGCTCATCACAGTAGCTAGCACCTTTGGCTGAAAGAACATTACTAGAATTTTTTTTTTCTACATGATGAAAATCAAAGATTTGTACACCTGTTATAGAGTCCAATACAATGAAATATTAAATAAGTGCTTTCTGATAGTGATGGATAAAAATTGATGCATGCATGAGGTAATGGAGAGGTGAGAGGAGAAATGGAATGCCTGTGGCTTAGCAGAGCATGTTCTGTAGAAAACATGAAGAAAAATCTCTGGGGAGCAAATTGGGACTTTCTATGATGGACAGTTGTTTAGTGGCAGTGCATGAAGCCTGTCTGGTTGTTCGTGCTAATATATTAAATCTCTATTCAAAAACATCACTGCTGGATCTGTAAATAAATAGACTGGGATTAGTCATTCCCCTTGTGTCTGTCCACTCATTTCTCTCCCACAGAAAAGGAAGTTGCTCACCACAGGATTTAGAGCCTCCCCCACTATATGGAAACCAAGGGAATATCATTCTGTTGCTAGGTGCCTCATCTATCCTGCAGCATGCCAGTAGGGCTAAATTCACTGCAGATGTTATTATGGAGGCGAAAGTAGTATTAATGGGCTATAGTACTATTTATCCAGGGAGACTTGCACCTATAAAAAGTGGAAATGGGGAGTATGAGAGGAATAAATGTAATGAATAGGTGAGTAAGAAATGTCACCAGGTGAGAACAAGGGCACACAGTTTTATTTTACCCTGAAGAAGTCTAAATAACCCAGAAGGGATAATGCTTGGGAGACTAGTTAAATATGTATAGTATCTTTTGAGACAATTTGCTTTATGAGGAAAGACTTTGGAAAATCACCTGAAAATTCGGAGTATTCTTGAGATTATTTTTTCAGTGTAATTTAAGTCAACAAAATTAATTAATTTTATTTTTTATTTACCATTTCCCAATTACATATAAAAAATTTTTAATATTCATTTAAAAAAATTTGGATTCCAAATTCTTTCCCACTTTCCAGTCTTTTTTTTTATGCTTTGAGAAATCAGGAGATAAATATCAATTATGTACATGAAATCATGCAAAAAAATTCCGTATTTGTCATTCAATAAGCCTTTATCTTATAAGCACCAACTATGTGCAAAGCATTGTGATAGGTGCTAAGGATGCAAAGAAAAAAAAACAAAAAATGAAAATAGTACTACTCTCAATAAGTTTATATTCAGCAAGGGGTGGGAAGGATAGGATTTAGATATGTATTCAAACTTCAAACCTCTTAGGTTCAGATAAGGAAACTGAGGCCTAGGAATGTTAATATCACTTGTCAATAATCACTTAAGTAGAAAGGGTATTAATTATTACTATTGGTAATTTCACAATACAGATATTTGAAATGAAAATCAAATCCACTTTCAAATAGTGATTTTGAGAAATTCATATAAAAAGCCTCTCATCACCCAAGTTTCTTGTATGGCCTGTTGTACTTCAGTTTTCTCAAGTATCAGGAATCTTCAGGCAGAGATAGTGGCCTTTGTAGTACTGACTTCACCTTTTTCCAGTTCTCAATTTCTTTCCCAGAAAATGAGCAAGTCTTTTCTAGCTCTAATGTTCTCCAATTGCATACTTCTAATCCCTTTTCTAGCATTAACTGTCCAGAAGAATTGCAACATCCACTCTCCAGTGAACTTTTATAAAAGGTGGAACAGTTAGAAGAATAATAGAAGGAGGCTGTTATACACATTTATCTCTGTAAAAGACCCAGGGGAAAGAATTATCAATTTCTACGGAAATCTTATAACTTGGCCTTTCCAATATGACTATTAATTAAAGCAAAGTTGGGATTTTGAGTTGTTTGTGGCTGACTTGTAGCAATCAATTAGACTGACCAGATGGGTTGTTAACTTAGACTTCAAAACAATATAAAATAGATTAACTGGGCTTCATTCATTTTATTCAGTTATCTTGATATAATCCAAGACTATCCAAGTAGTTAGGTCATGATCAAGACTGGGAATGATGCATGCAAACAAGGGACAGCTGTAAGGAAATCCGTTACTTACTATCAGGTCTTCATTTACTGCCAACTATAATAATTTTCTTCTTTACATTGAGTTCTCTTTAATTTATTATAATCATGCTTAACTGTGGTAAGAGAAACATTGGGATTTTGCAAGCATAAGTGAATCCCATTTTTATCTGGAGCTCTATTCAATTTAGCATTTTATGCTAATTTATTTCATTAACCTATAAGATGCTACATAAGTCATTATCTGATTTTTCTTTGAAATAGAAACACAAAGGCTTCTTGGTTTACCATATTAGCAGCTAAGGAAGTAATGGTGTATGTGTTAGGTGGTCCATGTGAATTTGATGTATGTCCATAGAGGTTTGTCTGAATGAATATTATAATAATAAATAGACATTTCTAGAATCTTGACCACCTATATCTGAGAAAAAACTTTGATTTATACCTGGAGTAGAGTAAGAGATTTGGACCACTAGACTGGTCACTCTTCTTTCCCCAGGGAGGAGATACTAGAATAGAATTTTATACATATCTACATGTACATGTATGTGCAGTTACATAATAATAGAAGGTTGATTATTTTTTACATTCTTTAGTTCTTTTACCTACTTGTTCTTTGGTTACCAGATGTCTTACTATGAATCAATTACTTAATAAAATAGGAAAATCTCCTTCAGCCATAATGTTTCGAAAAATAACATTGTAAAGTGGATCAAAGTAAAGCAGATTCTATTTTTCAAAAAATGCTATAATTAGATTATTTGACCAAATATCTCAATATTATCTAAATCACAGGTGTAACCAATAATATCTAAGCAAAGATACAACTGTAAACTTTCATTAAAATTTAAACTAAAACATGTCCAAATTCCTAATTATAGTAAACAGAATTAAATGGTCATTATACAAGGAACCCAAAATGTTAAAAATACCTGTTTTATAAAATACAAATATATTGCATCATCATCTGACCTGAAATCTATCTTATCTACACTTTGGTACTTTAATGGTTCTGATGTGGGTACTCACTCCTACTATGCAGTCACCTGCACTCATGATTTCTCATCCGATCTAGTTCTTGTCCATGCCTTCTTATGAATATCCTGTAGTGCTGGAATCCTTTCTCTAGATCGTCTATTTTCTTTTTTTAAAAATAAATCATTAATTATTTATTTTCAACATTCATTTAAAAAACTAAATTTCAAATTCTCTCCTGCTTCCTACATTTCACCCTATCTATTAAGAAGATAAGAAATATGATATCAATTATAGATGTGAAACCATACAAAACATTTTCCCATATTAGCCATGTTAGATAAAAAAAAATACAAAGTGTAAAAACTATGCTGCAATCTGCATTCAGATTTCATTAGTTCTGTCTCTGGAGGTTGATAACATTTTTCATCATAAGTCCTTTGGAATTGTCTCAGATGATTGTATTAATCAGAATAGCTAAACTTGATCATTTTACAATAGGGTTATTACTAAATAAAGTATTCTCTTAGCTCTCCTCATTTTACTTTTCATCAGCTTATGTCTTCTTAGGCTTTTGTGAAACCCTCCTTTTCATCATTTCAGTTATATATAACAACTGATGAAGTCATTTCCCAGTTGCTATGTATTTATTTTTTTAATTTTCAATTTTTAATTCTATTCTTCCACAAAAAGAATTGCTATAAATATTTTTGGAAATAAACATTTTTTTTATTTTTCTTTAATCTATTTGGTATACTGAGTCAAAGGGTATGAAGGGATTCATAGCCCTTTGGGCATAGTTTCAAATTATTTTCCATAATGTTTGGACTTCTCCACCAGTATTTTACTGTCTCAATTTTACCACATTGCCTCGACTTTTTTTCATTTTCATTTTCTGTTATGGTAACCAATTGATAGGTGTCACAGAAATAATACTTCAGAGATGTTTAATTTGCATTTCTCTAATCAATAATGATTTAGAACCTTTTTATTTTATTTTTTCATTATTATTATAGCATTTTATTTACAAGATATATGCATGGGTAATTTTTCAGCATTGACAATCGCAAAACCTTTTGTACAACCCTTTTTTGTATGACTTTAGACAACCTTGATTTCCTTTAGTAAAATCTTATTTACCAGTTATCAAATGTGTAATGATTCATTTTTTTAAATTAAATTTGATACATTTCCCTATATATTTGAGAAATGAGGTCTGTAATCAAAGAAACATGCTATATTTTTTTTTTCACTTCCTTGCTTTCCTTCTGGCTTTAGCTGTGTTGGTTTTGTTTGTACAAAAAAAGTTTTACATTTTCCTGTGATTCTCTGTATCTTTTTTGGTCATATAATCTTTCTTTATCCATAGACTCGACAAGTAAAATTTTTCCTGCTCTCCAAATTTGCTTAAAATATCGCCTTTTTTTTGGCTAAACTACATACTCATTTTGATAGTAAATGGTATGAAATGTTAGTCTATGCATTTAGTTTCTGCCAAACTACTTTCCACTTTTCCTAGTAGATTTTTTTTTTAAATAGTGATTTTTTGATCTCAGTAGGAGGATCTTTGGCTTTATCAAACACTAGATTACTATGGTTATTTGCCTAATTCTTAATATGTGCTAATATAGTTCACTAGTTCAGCTCTCTATTTCTTAGAAACAGAATGCTTTCATGATTTTCACTTTGTAATAGAGTTTGAAATCTGACATTGTTTTTCATTGATTCCCTTGATATGCTTTACATTTTATTCTTCTTGATGAATTTCATTTTTATTTTTCTAGTTCTATAAAATATTTTTGCATTTTCTTAAGTACTGGATAAGTAAATTAATTTAAATAGATTATAATTTTTAGTATATTGCACTAGTCTACCCATTAGCAATTAATAATTCTTCAGTTATTTAGATCTGTGTTTATTTGTATGAAAAGTGTTTTGTAAATATGCTAACATAGTTTCTGTCTTTGTCTCGGCAAATAGACTTACATGCATTTCATATTGTTTACAAATATCTTAAATGGAATTTCTCTTTTTTATTGAAGCTTTTTATTTTCAAAACATATGCAAAGATAATTTTTCAACATTGACCCTTGCAAAATGTTGTGTTCCAATCTTAAAGGAGAGAAAGGGACCCATTAAAAATGTTTGTGGCAGCCCTTTTCACAATGGCTAGAAACTGGAAACTGAGTGGATGCCCATCAGTTAGAGAATGGCTGAATAAGTTATAGCATATGAATGTTATGGAATATTATTGTTCTGTAAGAAATGAGCAGCAGGATGATTTCAGAGAGGCTTGTAGAGACTTGCATGAACTGATGCTAAATGAAATGAGCAAAATCAGGAGATCATTATACATGGCAACAACAAGACTATAAGATGATCAATTCTGATGGACATGGCTCTCTTCAAACAATGAGATGATTCAAACCAGTTCCAATTGCTCAGTAGTGAAGAGAACCATCTGGATCCAGAGAGAGGACTGTGGAAACTGAATGTGTACATAGCATTTTCACTCTTTCTGTTGATGTTTGCTTGCATTTGTTTTTCTTCTCAGGGTTTTTTTTTTCCTTTCTAGATCTGGTTTTTCTTGTGCAGCAAGATAACAGTATAGACATATGTGTGTGTGTATGTATGTGTATATATATATATACACACACACACACACACATATATATATATATATATATATATATATGATTTAACATATATTTTAACATCGTTAACTTGTATTGGACTATCTGCCATCTAGAGGAGGGTGTGGGGGGAAGAAGGGGAAAATTTGGAACAGAATGTTTTTCAAGGGTCAATACTAAAAAAATAACCCAAGCATATGTTTTATAAATAAAAAGCTTTAAAAAAAAAAAAAAAAAGATCTCTGTGGGTATAAACCCAGTAGAAACACTGCTGGATCAAAGGGCATGCACAGTTTGAAAGCCTTTTGGGCTCAGTTCCACATTGCTCTCCAGAGTGGTTGGATCAGTTCACAACTCCATCACAATGCATCAGTGTCCTATCCCCTCCGACATGCATTTTCCTGTCATTTTGGCCAATTTAAGAGGTGTGTAGTGGTATCTCAAAGTTGTTTTAATTTGCATTTCTCTGATCAATAGTGATTTGGAACACCTATTCCTATGACTAGAAATAGTTTCAATATCTTCATCTGGAAATTGTTCTTATCCTTTGACCATTTATCAATGGGAGAATGGCTTGAATTCTTATAAATTTCAGTTACCTTTTTTGGCTTCTTTTGTATTTGGGCCATTAAATTTTTAAATGAGTTATTTTGTTCTTTGGATTTTTTTTTCCATTTCACAAATTCTGCTTTTCAAGGAGTTGTTTTCTTTTTACATTTTGTCAAATCAATTTTATAAGGAATTATATGCTTTTTCCATTTCACTAAATCTATTTTGTAAGGGTTTTTCTTCTGATAAATTATGTGTTTCTTTTTCCAAACCCTCTTGCAAGTTCTCATTTCTTTTCCCCATTTTTCTTCTGATTCTCTTTTAAGATCCTTTTAGAATTCTTTCAAGATAACTTTGTGATATAGGAACCAATTCATATCACTCTTTGGGGCTTCATTTGGAGATGATCTGCTTTTAGTGTCCTCAGAGTTTGAAATCTGGTCTTCTTTTTCTCCATAAAAAACTATCTATAGTCAGAGTTTTGTTGTTGTTGTTGTTGTTGTTGCTGCTGCTATTGTTTTTGCTTTTGCTTTTTTGCTCTTTTTTTTTTTTTTAGAGTTGAGGTCTGCTTTTAGGACAAAAGTCCTAAGCTTCCTCTACAGGCAGTGACTGTGCTGGGTCAGTACTGACTAATTTCTGGTGCTATGTGGGCATGGACAGACACTAATATTCTGGGGTTCAGGGGCACACTATTTGCCTTTTTTAATTTGTGTTGGATGTTGTACAGCTAATCTGCTGATCTACTGGCTTGCAACCAGGACAGAGTAGCCAACATTGTAGACTCCCAGTAGATTCTGCAGAGCTCAGAGCCCACGTCACCCTGGGTCTCTGCACTACCTGCACTGGGTTTCCCCACAGTTGCCTGAGCTCAGTCAGCCTCCCTCCAAGCCTGATTGAAACAGACCTTTCTGAAAATCTTCCAAATTCTGCTGGAAATTTGTTACCCTCCAAATATTTGTGGGTTCTGTCACTCCAAAACCAGTCCAGAGGCTTAATTTGCTGTTTATTTGAGGGATACGGAGAGAGCTCAGAAAAAGATATGTCTTCTCTCCACCATCTTGGCTCTGCCAGAATTTCTTTTCCTATTTCTTCCTGCTGGATTTTTTTGTTAATATATAGAAATGTAGATTCATGTAGATTAATTTTATATTCTAAAGTTGTTTATTCAACTTATTTTTTAGTGTTTCTCTACAATTCTCTAAGTATCCTATCTTATCTTCAAGGAGTGATAGTATACTTTCCTCGTTTCCTATTTTAATTCCTTTGATTTCTCTTTCTTTTTTATTGACATTATTATCATTTATGGTATGATATTGAATAATAGTATTGCTAATGAACATTAATCCTTCACACCTGGTTTTCTTAGAAAGCCTTCTAGCTTATGTCCATTAAAGATAATGCTTCCAGATGGTTTTAGATGAATAATTCTTATCATTTTAAGGAAAACTCCATTTATTCCTATGATTTCAAGTGTTGTTTTTTTTTTTTTTAATAGAAATGAGAGTCTTATTTTGTCAAAAGCTTTTTCTATATCTATAGAGGTAATCATATAATTTTTGTTGTTTTTGTTATGCTTACAATCTTTCTAATATTAAACTAGCCCCAAATTCCTGGTATAAATCCCACCTGGTTCTAGATGTTTGGATTTTGTGTGTGTCAAAGGAGCACATGGTTTATCTTTCAATTATTTTTTCTCATAATTGTCCAGTCTTCTTTTGGATCATATGTTTAATATGATATCCTTTATTTCACTTACTTGTATTGTTGATAAAATGATGTTGCCTACTTATACACTCCTTAGTTATCTTAATGTCTCTTAATTGTTTTTTAATAAAATGAAACATAAATTCTTTGTATTATTCACTGAAACCCCACTATAAAGTATCCTTAGAAAAATATTCATGATTAAAAGAATGAATTGTCTCTTATATTGTTTAGACTCATCTTCTTGTTTTACAGGAGGAGAAAGGAGGATTTACAAGGTTAAATGACTCCTCTGATATCATACATTCATTTAGTAGTGAACTAGAAACAAATGTCAGGCTTATAACTTTTTAGTCAATGTCCTTTAAATTTTGGATTCTCTGGGAGTTTGAAAGTAATCTGTTTCTATGCATTCAAAATGCCTAAAGTATGTATTTACTGTTTCTAAATAATTATTGAAATGGATACTAAGAAAATTTTATTTGGTAATGCCAAGCAATATCCATGTTCATAAGAAATAGACAAATAATTATAAGGAGTACACCAATATCGTGGATTATCTGTAAAATTGCTTAAATTAATCACTTCTCTCTACAAGTATGAAGTTTACATGTAAGATTTGCAGTAGAAAGAATGGGAATTGAAGAATATTTTCTTTAATGTTATTTCTTCCTCTGGAAAATGGAAATTTATATGTGACAAGAATTACATTAACTTTAAACAGTGTCTTCTCATGGCAAAATTCAACAATGCATTCAAACAAGTCACTGAAAATTATTAGTTAAGGTTGTTGCTAAGTAGATTTGTGTGTATACGTGGGCGTGTTTTGAGGGCAAAGATTGTCATCATGGAAACAAGGCAATAGTCAGTGGACTAAATGAATTTTCTCTTCTTCAGCTTATTATTTGGACATAATAGGGAAGCAGCCCATACTTGAAAAAAATAAATTTTTGCCTATGGCTAGATGGATGATGGTTAAAAATGCTGCCACCTTAATCCCAAAATAACTCATCTTCAGTTTTACATTTGTAGAGCTTCTTTCACTGAAAAGGAGATAGTTGATTTATATTAGCTGAATCAAAGCTGGCTCTTGGGGAGACTTTTGGGATTTAAGCAAACCTGGCTTGCTCTATAACTGAATGCTTCAATACATTATTATTAAATTATGCATATGTTTATATAGATTTCCTGGCTGTGCATTAAAACAGGTGAAAATTCCTTCACAAAAGGAAAATTTGGAAATTTGGAGGAATAGTTTTCATTTTTGTTGTGCACAGAAAGAATAATTTGCCTAGATGTTTTTTCTTTTGTTGGATCTTTCCAGGAAATATGGTTGTTTCATTATAATGTTTAAAATATTCTTTATGTTTTTGCCATAGTCAATTTATATTTAATATTTCAATGTATCAAATGGAAATTTAATATCACTGTATAACCAATTAACAGGCATTTATCAAGTATCTACTATGTACCAAATATCATATCTAAAACTGGAGAACAGATGGATAAAGGGAGGAAAAGAGGGACAATTTTTTTTGTTGAATATAGTATTGAAGGCAAAATCTAGAATGTCAGGACTTAGAAATAAGTGGGAGGTGAGAAAATGGACACATTTAGGAAAGATAGCTTTTTTTTTTTTTTAGAATTTGAGTATGAATGGGAAGAGAGATTTAGAATAAATACTTTGTTGTAATGGGAAGGTCAAGTTTTTTATGATTTATTTTTCTCTTTAGGGGATATTTGGATTTGTTTATAGACTGTAGGAGATAGAAGATAGGGAGAAATTGAAAATTTGGAAAGAGGGGATAATCAAAGGGACAAACTTCTGGAGGAGACACCAGGGAATAAAATAAAGAGCATAACTGAAGTATTACAAAATCAAGAAGAGACTAAAGTAATGGAGGAGAGAACAGGGGATGGTCCTGAGTTATTTTGATGCATGGGATTAGGAAGGAAAAAGAAATTCAGGCAGAGAGTGTGAAGTTTTTTTGTTTTTGTTTGTTTTTTGTTTTGTGAAGAATGAGGGAATTCTCTTCTAAAAGGATAGTGGTAATAGTATAAGTGCTGAAGAATAATAGAGTTTTGGGTCAGATTCAGTATTAAATTTTTCAGGGAAAGTAAAAAAAAAAAACATATATCAATGAAAGTCCTATTGGAGTTGTCATAAATTTGCTGTGGAATTAGTCAGCATGGTTTTGCAGCTTCTTTTGTTCAACAACCCAGAAGAGAGAAAGTGGATTGATCCAGAATTAGAATCTGGAAAGGGGTGAGAGTGGAGTATTCAATGATCTAGGAATAGTATAAAGTTAAATTTGCTAACTAAAGGGTGAAGATTAGGAGGAAGGAATGGGAAAGTTTGGGAGGGATGATGATCTGGGAAATTATGATGTACAGAAAGAGGTTTGAGTTTTAGTGTAGAGAATCAGTTTTAAAGAGTGAGGTGCATGGCCGATTCTGAAGGACAGGAGATGAAGGTTTAATAAGAGCAAACATTTAGATACTGGTTTAAGGGTACTTTCTTCATAACTTTAAAAAGAGGGTACTAATCATTATATTATTACTAACAGTAATAGTTGGAATTTATAGAACCCTTGAAGGTTTGTGAAGAATTTTACATGCATTATCTCTTTTTTAACTTCACATGTTCTCTTCGTGTACTTCACATTCCAACCTATCCAAACATTTTTACCCTCCAAAAGTCTTGTCCATATCTTACTATAAAACTTCCACAGGAGAGTTATTCTCTTTGAGTTATCTTTCTTCATATTTTTTGTTCCAAATATGACATAAGTATTTTCATATATATATAAAGTGTGTATAAAATATAATTTAAGCTAAGCTTAAAACTACTCTAAAACATTTTTGGAAATCCTCTGTAAAAATCCATGAATCACTATTGTAGACAAACTACTTTAAAAAATTTAGGGTTATTAAGTGACACAGTGGTTAGAGCATTGACTCTAGGATCAGGAGTCAAATTTGGCTTTAGACACTTCTGGGTGGCCCTGAGCAAATCATTTAAGCCTGGTTTCCTTAAAAATGATAAATTTAACACAGTATCAAAACAGTATAGAATATTATCCATCCCCTTCTTTTCTTGCCTTCAATTTTTCTCAGTTCTATTTTCTCATTATGTGTTTAAAATATTTTAAGTTTTAGCTACAGTATTTGATCTGCCAGTGAATAATCTGAATTTAAGTTTTGTCTTTTTTTTACCCTTTTGCTGTCTTCTTCAGCACCACAATTCAAAATTGTCAAATTTGTAGTACTCAGCTTCGCTTATAATCCAGTTCTCACAACTATACATTGCAATTGGAAAAACCATGGCTTTGACTATATGGGTCTTTATTGACAAGCGTTTTAGTATGCTGTCCAGGTTTGCCATAGCTTACTTCCAAAGAGTGCATCTTTTAATATCATGACTGCAGGGCCATCTGCAGGGATCTTTGAGCCCAAGAATATAAAATGTGACAGTGCTTCTATTTCTTCTCCCTCTAGCAAGTGATGAGACCAGTTGCCAAAATCTTAGTTTTTTGTAATGTTAAGCTTCAAGCCAGCTTTTAGACTCTCCTTTTTCACCTTCTTTAAAAGGTTTCTTAATTCCTTTTCTCTTTTTGCCATCAGAGTGACATCATGGGCATATCGAAGATTGTTGATATTTTCTTTTGACAACCTTAATTCCAGCTTTTGATTCATCCATGCTGGTATTTTGCATGATGTAGTATTTTGCATGATGTACTCTACATATAAGTTAAATAAAATGATAATATACAGTCTTGTCACACTCCTTTTCCAATATTAAACCTATATCAGTCATTCCTTTTTTAGTTTTCAATGACTGCCTTATTAACCCTCATTTCTTGCTCATTCTTCTTTATGGGATTGGATATTTACTATTTTTAACCTACTCTCTCCATATACCTTAATCCTACCTTATAACAGATATGCAACATAAATTCAAAAACTAAACTTTTCTAAAATTATTTACTTTATTCTGTTCTTCCTATCATCTCTGTCAGTATGTGGGCAGCATACTTCAACATCAGATCTCCAGAGTTATGGCTTGTCTTTTTTTGCCTTTAGATTATTTCGATTTTGTGTGGCTACCAATACAGTAAGGCATCTAGGCAGTACGATGGATTGAGTGCCTGGTCTAATATCAGAAACACTCCTCTAACTGACTTCAAATATAGATTCAGACACTTACTTGCTGTGTGACCCTGGACAAGTCATGTAAGTCTGCCTGCCTCAGTTTCCTCATTTGTAAAATGAGCCGGAGAAGGAAATGACAAAGCACTCTAGTATCTTTGCCAAGAAAACTCCAATTAGTATCACAAAGAGTTGGATGTTAATGGAATGACTGAACAGACACACTCACACATATGCATCAATACAGTACAAAGATTGTTCATTCTCCCCTTTGTTCTTGCTTTTTGACCAGCCTATCTTTTTTCTAATCATATATTTGAGAGCATTTTATGCCAGTTCTCTTGGACAATTCTTTATTATTAATAGGTTGGGGCTGACATCATCCGCCATGATTCTTTTGATTCTTGTGATGTGATCTACATCTATGATTTTTGGCAATTGTAATATTCCATATTTTTTAGTCAAAAAATTCAGGGAGAAGCTTAAGAAGATTTTACATTTCCTCCATGCATTATATCCTATTCTCTTCCTATTGCTTCCTAGTTCCAATTTATTGTTCTTCTGCAGCACCTGTCCCTGTTATAGACAGCCCTATACCTTGCCTATTTGGTGACATGAAGTTGAAAAGGCAATAAAGAACACAATATAGAAAGATTAACTAAACAAGATGAAGCACACAAAAATCAATTTGGAGAAGACATAATTTTAAGAGTTTTGAAAGAGTGAGATGAAGATATTTGAAAGAAATTTTACAAAACTCTTAGAAAAATAAGATCATATTAGAGAACGGGAATGGATTTATAAATTCATTAATATGGGCAACTTCTACATGAAAAACCCCTTCAACAAATGATGATCTGCACCATTTAGTCTGAGAGAATTGCCTAGAATTCTGAGAAGTTAAAAGACTCATCCAAGGTCACATAACCAACATGTGCCAGAAGCAGGACTTGAACACAATTCTTTCTGCCTCTGAGGCCAGCTTGCTACTTTTTACATAATTGCCATCTTCATCATCACCACCACCACCACCACCACTACTGTTGTCATCTTCATCACTTGTGGTGTTTTTCTTCTTTAAAATATAATCTGAAACATCTCCTTGTAAGATCAGATCAATGATACTGAACCATGCTAAATTAGAAAATTATTGTCTCTATCAACTCTAATGACTTAACAGTTTGTAAAGATTCCAACATCCACTAACATTTGAATAGCACTTACTATGTGCCGGGCACTGTGCTAAACACTTTGCAATTATTCTATTTGATTCTCACAAAAACTTGGAAGATGCTATTATTATCCCTATTTTACAGATGAAGAAACTGAGGCAAATAGATATTAAGTGACTTGTTCAGGTTCATTTAGAAAGACTCTCAGGCCTGATTTGAACTCAGATCTAACTGAGTTTAGACCTGATGCTCTATTCTTTGTTCCATTTTAATACTCTGCCATTACTGCAAAAAATGATGGTTAAAATATTAGTTAGTTTCTATTATTTCTTTACATTTTTCTAAAATCTTTATGAGAATGTGAACAAGGGCATCCTTGATGAAATTATGACAAGGGAACAAGTTCTAATTATAGACTTTCTCCACCTCTTTTTCTAGAGCAGAATAAACATTTATTAAGTACCTACTATGTGTCAAGTCCAAACATTATTTCATTTGAGCACATCTTTATAGTCAATACATTTGACTGATGGGTTAAGAAAACTAGGTTTATTCTTTATCTCTTTGTGACAAACATTTGATTTGGTGGAGTAGGTAGAATGCTTCCTTAAACTGTCTCCTTCAACAAAGTATCTCCTCTGAACATGTTAAAATTACACAGGATTTCTTTAAAAATGCAGAAATAGACATTACTTTATTCAGTGACTTTTTGATAATAAACAACAAGGGAATTATCGCACAGGGAGACATATTCTGACCAAAGATACCTCTTACTTTCAGATACTGAAAGATCTTCAGATGCTTCTTTTTGTGTATAACATTGTGTTAAATGCATCAAAACATGGAAAATTGCAATTTCTTAAATAGTGTCCATCATTACTTGAAAACATTTGACTTAAGTCCCCACAGAGGAAAACTAAGGCATAAAGGATGTTTACTATTAGTGTAATTGGAAGAAAGGAATATTGGAATGATTATTCACATTATTCACAAGAGAGATTGATCAAGATAACAGAATAGGTAGAAAAAGTCAGAGCAGGAATGTGAACCTATGTTCCCTGACTCCAAGAGCAACATTAGTTTTGAAATCAAGAAAGACCTTGGTTTAAATTTTTCCTCTAACATTTCCTACTTTTGCCTTTTGAATATAAATGGATTAAACTTATGGTTTAATGTTTGTTTTGGATCCGACCCAGAGGAATACATATCAGGTAAGAATTAGGCACTGTTGGGAGGGAAGGAGAGATGGGTTTTCATACTAATGAAGAAGGTTCTTTATCAATTTCCTTAATTACCTTGGCTGGGCATGAGGCAACCATCTGAGAATTTTTTTTTTTTGCCAAGTCTGAGGGACAGAATATTATTAGCAAAATCTTGTTACTGAAGGTCTAGACAATGAAATCACTGCTATTCAAAGAAAAATCATTTGCAGTAATGAGACCTATGCATAAAAAAAAAATCATGTGACTTGCATACACTGAACTTTACACATCTTCAATAAATGTGATGATTTAATGGTTGCCTGTATTAATTACATTTCTAGAACATATATTTTTAAATAGGGTGGGGTCATTGTTCATCAGCTTTACTATGTAGGAGTTTCAATTTTTAATATTAAACTAGCTATAATAAACTTATCCTAGCTTGCATGCATAGGAGGATATACCAGGAGTGCTCAGACTTTTTAAAGAAGGGGACAGTTCACTGTCCCTCAAACAGTTGGAGGGCCGGGCTATAGTAAAACAAAAACTTTGTTCAATAAAGAAACTTCAGAGCCCTGGGTGAGGGGAATAAATGTCCTCAGCTGCCGAATCTGGCCTGCGGGACATAGTTTGAGGACTCCTGATATAGACTGATGGAGATAGTACTCTCCATCTTACTTCTTATACAACCTTTGTGTATGAAGTCATGGATTGAAAAGATAGATGATGTGGACATATTTTTTTAAAAAAATATAATTCCCTTACACTTCCTCCATGAGAACTTCTCTTAATAACAACCCTCTGTCTTGGACCCTATTTTGACTCTCTTCTTCTTATACTCTCACTTCTTATACAACCTTCGTGTATGAAGTCATAGATTGAAAAGGTAGATGATGTGGACATATTTTTAAAAAAATATATAATTCCCTTACACTTCCTCCATGAGAACTTCTCTTAATAACAACCCTCTGTCTTGGACCCTATTTTGTCTTATGATTCTCATGCAATATTGTATACTATGCTTAGTATAAATATAATTATATATTTATATTTACTATTATATACATATTTAATAATTGTTTTTGAATGAATGGATGTGTTTGTTGTCTCCATTAGAGCATACTAGACTATTTCATCATTTGTCTTCCACCCACAAAGAACCTCACTGCATCATCCATCCCCAAGCTTTTTGGATGGCTTTAGCCACTTAATGAAGGGAATTCGTTTCATGTCTCTTCTCAGATACATGGACAATGAGAAACTTAATGGGTACACAGGGTAAAGTATTTTGCAGGACTTTGGATAAATTCGCACATACCCATAGTCATAAGAAACATGTGCTGGGCAGCTGTTGCACTGTAACATATACTATGTAGGCGTTAATACATATCAGACAAACTTATGATGGAAGCACAGCAGTTAAAAACATTTGGGAATGACCTTGTTGCTGAAAAGTCTTTCTATGGTGCTGGAAGAGGCATATGCAATACATATGAGTACGTATATACATAAACACATGCATATACATACAAAGCTTGCTTCCAGACCCAAACTTTTCAAATTTCAAGTTCCCAAAGGAATTTATTCATATAATGGACAGAAAATAAAAATGCAAAAAGAATCTAATTCTCCCCTTCTGTGAGTCCCTGCTCCCTCTCCAGATGTTCTTGTTTCTGGCTTTCTGGGATATCTGGGTAGGGCAAGTCAGACTAACCTTAAGATGATAAAATATTGACCACACACTTTGGCCACTGGCAAGGTCAGGACCTGAATCCAGAATGCTGATGTAAGCGACTCCTCACTGATTTTAAGTGACTTGATCCAGGTCCTGATTTCTTGCTTTCTAGATCCCCTTGATCTCACCATAATGTGATTATATCCCCTGGCTCTGAATTTTCTTGATACTTGGTTCCTGGTTCTGACTGTACCTTCGACTCTTTACCATCAGTCATTCAACATTTTCATATTAGATATTTAGCATGTGACATATACTATTTTTTCTAGCACTGGAGATGCCCAAAAAAGGCAAAGACACAGTCTCTGCTCTCAAAGAACTCTTTTTCCGGTGGAGAAAAACTCTCTCTCTCTCCTCTCTCTCTCTCTCTTCTCTCTCTCTCTCTCTCTCTCTCTCTCTCTCTCTCCTTTCTCTCTCTCTCTCTCTCTCTCTCTCTCCTCTCTCTCTCTCTCTCTCTCTCTCTCTCTCTCTCTCTCTCTCTCTCTCTCTCTCTCTCTCTCTCTCCTTCCCTCTCTCTCCTTTCTCTCTCTCTCTCTCTCTCTCTCTCTCTCTCTCTCTCTCTCTCTCTCTCTCTCTCCTTTCCTCTCTCTCCTTTCTCTCTCTCTCTCTCTCTCTCTCTCTCTCTCTCTCTCTCTCTCTCTCTCTCTCTATATATATATATATATATACATATATATGCATGTATATATAGAGATAGATATCTATAGATATAGATGAATATCAAGACCAATATTTGTGAGTATGTGTGAGTATATGCATGAAGAGAGAGGGGAGAAAACCATAGGCTATATAATCTCTATATCTAAATCCACATATATATATTTATATATTCAAGTATATATGTATGTATACAAATATATATACACATATCTATGTCAATATCTCTCTATATGTGATCTCACTCTCAAGATATAGATATAGATATAGATGTAGATAAACAGCCCACATATCTCTCTCAGACAAGACTTATTGGTATGGTAGGTCAGATTCTTTTGGAAATACCTTATCCTTGCTTGAAAGCAAAAATATCTTATGAGCAGTCCTGTCGATCTCTTTATATAAATCCCCAACCCAAAATGGGCAATTTTACTTCAAATTTCAAGTTTCCTCTCTCTTAGGGAAATAACAAAAAAATTTTATATTGAGATATGTTTTTTCTTTGTGTAGATATTAAGTGAATAGACATTGTTTTGGGGTACAGAAAGTGGCTCCATATTGGGGAAGGAAATATTTTATATTGCTGTAGTAGCAATGCTTCTTTCAATTCACCAAAACTTTGTGTATTGAAAGCAGCATATTGACTTCCGGTTAAGATGGCGGAGAGGAGGCTCACAGTTGCATAAGCTCCGCGCTTTCTCTCACTATCCACTTCATTACAAGCCTCTGAATCAATGCTTGACTGAAAAAAACCCACAAATAGTTACCAAGAGAAGCCATCCTTGAGATCCGCCAAGAAAGGTCTGTCTTTACTGGAGGGCTGGGGCGGTTTTAGATCGGGCGCAGGCTGAGGGCAGCGGCAGTGAGAGCACGGGAGCAAGCTGAGAGGGGGTGGGGAGTGATCGTAGCCGTCTCTGCGGGGAGAGCTTCGCTACAGGTTTGGAACCTGCAGCAAGTCAACAGCCCAGCAGAGAAGCTAAAAACACCGGGCTGAAGAATACAACTGCAAACAGCTGGACTCTCTCAGGACCTGCCCCCCCCCTTCCCCCCCCCAGTGACTCAGCACGCTTTGGGATCTCAGAGCGCAGGCGCAGCACAGTCCTGCTAGTGCCTCACTGCTGCCACCTGCAGTCTGTAGAGGAAGCTCGATAACACACCCAGCCCCCCCCCCCAAAGAAAGACTCCAGTTTTTTCTGTTTTCCTTGGTAGTTTATCTCTGATTAATAGACAGAATGAGCAAGAAGCTGAAGAGGACTTTAACCCTTGACAGCTTCTATACAGATAGAGAGCAGACTCTAAATCCTGAGGAGACTAAAAACAGGCAGTCCCCAGGTGATTCCCCAAAGGAGGAAATCATCTGTTCCTCAGCACAGATGAACCTCATAGAAGTGATTAAAAAGGCTCTCACAAGGGAGCTAGAAGAAAAATGGGAAAGGAGCCTGGAGAAGTCAGTTAAAGAGAGAGTGGATAAAGAAGTAAAATCCTTGAAAAATAGGATTAGTGAACTGGAAACAGAAAACAGCTCTCTAAAAAACAAAATTGGCGAAATGGAAAAAAATTCCACAGAACAAAAGAACTCAATTGGACAATTAGAGAAAGATTTTAAAAAAGTGAGTGAAGAGAATACTTCACTGAAAATCAGAATTGAACAAGTGGAATTGAATGACTCGAGGAGACAAGAAGAATCAGTCAAGCAAATCCAAAAAAATCAAACAATGGAGAAAAATGTGAAATACCTTCTGGGGAAGACAACAGACCTGGAAAACAGATCCAGGAGAGACAATCTGAGAATCATTGGACTCCCAGAAAAACATGATGAAAAAAAGAGCCTGGACACTGTCTTCCAGGAAATTATCAAAGAGAACTGCCCAGAAGTCATAGGAACAGAGGAAAAAATAAACATTGAAAGGATTCATCGATCACCCACTGAAAGGGATCCTAAAATCAAAACACCAAGGAATATAGTGGCCAAATGCCAGAACCCTCAGGTGAAAGAAAAAATATTGCAAGCGGCTAGAAAAACCCAATTCAAGTATCAAGGAGCCACAATAAGGATCACCCAGGATCTGGCAGCATCCACATTAAAAGATCGAAGGGCCTGGAATATGATATTCCGAAAGGCTAAGGAACTTGGTATGCAACCAAAAATAACTTACCCAGCGAGAATGAGCATCTTTTTCCAGGGAAGAAGATGGACATTCAACGAAGTAAGCGAATTTCATCTATTTCTGATGAAAAAACCAGAACTTAACAAAAAGTTTGATCTACAAATATAGAACTCAAGAGAAATCTAAAAAGGTAAAGATTAATCTTGGGAACTATATTTTGACTATATAGATGTATAAAGAATACATGTATACCTTGTTCTAGAAATTGATGTGGAAAGGACATTGTACCAGAAAAAGGGTAAAGTGGGGGTAGTACATCTCATGAAGAGGCATAGGAAACCTATTATATCTGAGAGAAAGAATGGAGGGGGATGAATATAGTGGGTATCTTACTGCCTTCAGAATTGGCTTTAAGTGAAAAATCTTAAGACATATTCAATCTATGGTGAAACTTCTCCCATCTCATTGAAAAGTGAGAAGGGAAAAGTGGAAAGGGAAGGAATAAGCTAAGCGGAAGGGAATACGGGAACTGGGAGGGAAAGGGGTAAGATAGGGGGAGGAACTCTAAGGCGGGGGGAGGGACACTAAAAAGGGAGGGCTGTGAGAAGCAAGGGTGCTCACAAGCTTAATACTTGGAAGGGGGGGAAAGGGGAAAGAAGGGAGGAAAACATAAACCGGGGTTAACAAGATGGCAAGTAATACAGAATTGGTCATTCTAACCATAAACGTGAATGGGGTAAACTCCCCCATAAAGAGGAAGCGGTTAGCAGAATGGATTAAAAGCCAGAATCCTACAATATGTTGTTTACAGGAAACACACCTGAAGCGGGGAGATACATGCAGGTTAAAGGTAAAAGGTTGGAGCAAAATCTACTATGCTTCAGGTGAAGTCAAAAAAGCAGGGGTAGCCATCCTGATCTCAGATCAAGCTAAAGCAAAAATTGACCTAATTAAAAGAGATAAGGAAGGACACTATATCTTGCTAAAGGGTAGCATGGATAATGAAGCACTATCTATATTAAACATATATGCACCAAGTGGGGTAGCATCTAAATTCTTAAAAGAGAAACTAAGAGAGCTGCAAGAAGAAATAGACAGTAAAACTATAATAGTGGGAGATCTTAACCTTGCACTCTCAGAATTAGATAAATCAAACCAGAAAATAAATAAGAAAGAAGTCAAAGAGGTAAACAGAATACTAGAAAAGCTAGATATGATAGATCTCTGGAGAAAATGTAATGGAGACAGAAGGGAATACACTTTCTTTTCAGCAGTTCATGGAACCTATACAAAAATTGACCATATATTAGGACATAAAAACCTCAAACTCAAATGTAGTAAGGCAGAAATAGTAAATGCATCCTTTTCAGACCACGATGCAATGAAAATTACATTCAACAAAAAAGCAGGGGGAAGTAGACCAAAAAATAATTGGAAACTAAATAATCTCATACTAAAGAATGATTGGGTAAAACAGCAAATCATAGACATAATTAATAACTTCACCCAAGAAAACGATAATAATGAGACATCATACCAAAATGTATGGGATGCAGCCAAAGCGGTAATAAGGGGAAATTTCATATCTCTAGAGGCCTATTTGTATAAAATAGAGAAAGAGAAGGTCAATGAATTGGGTTTGCAATTAAAAATGCTAGAAAAGGAACAAATTAAAAACCCCCAGTCAAACACTAAACTTGAAATTCTAAAAGTAAAAGGTGAGATCAATAAAATTGAAAGTAAAAAAACTATTGAATTGATTAATAAAACTAAGAGTTGGTTCTATGAAAAAACCAACAAAATAGACAAACCCTTAGTAAATCTGATTAAAAAAAGGAAAGAGGAAAATCAAATTGTTAGTCTTAAAAATGAAAAGGGAGAACTCACCACTAACGAAGAGGAAATTAGAGCAATAATTAGGAGTTACTTTGCCCAACTTTATGCCAATAAATTCGACAACTTAAATGAAATAGAAAAATACCTCCAAAAATACAGCTTGCCCAAACTAACAGAGGAAGAAGTAAATATCCTAAACAGTCCCATCTCAGAAAAAGAAATAGAACAAACTATCAATCAACTCCCTAAGAAAAAATCCCCAGGACCAGATGGATTTACATGTGAATTCTACCAAACATTTAAAGAACAATTAACTCCAATGTTATATAAACTATTTGAAAAAATAGGGATTGAAGGAGTCCTACCAAACTCCTTTTATGACACAGATATGGTACTGATACCTAAACCAGGTAGGCTGAAAACAGAGAAAGAAAATTATAGACCAATCTCCCTAATGAATATTGATGCTAAAATCTTAAATAAAATATTAGCAAAAAGATTACAGAAAATTGTCACCAGGATAATACACTATGACCAAGTAGGATTTATACCAGGAATGCAGGGCTGGTTCAATATTAGGAAAACTATTAACATAATTGACTATATCAATAACCAAACAAACAAAAACCACATGATCATCTCAATAGATGCAGAAAAAGCATTTGATAAAATCCAACATCCATTCCTAATAAAAACACTTGAGAGCATAGGAATAAATGGACTTTTCCTTAAAATAGTCAGGAGCATATATTTAAAACCATCAGTAAGCATCATATGCAATGGGGAAAAACTGGAACCTTTCCCAGTAAGATCTGGAGTGAAGCAAGGTTGCCCACTATCACCATTATTATTTAATATCGTATTAGAAACACTAGCCTCGGCAATAAGAGTCGAGAAAGATATAAAAGGAATTAGAGTAGGCAATGAGGAAACCAAACTATCACTCTTTGCAGATGATATGATGGTATACCTAGAGAACCCCAGAGATTCTACCAAAAAGCTATTGGAAATAATTCATAATTTTAGCAAAGTAGCTGGCTACAAAATAAATCCCCATAAATCCTCAGCATTTTTATACATCACCAACAAAACCCAACAGCAAGAGATACAAAGAGAAATTCCATTCAGAATAACTGTTGATACCATAAAATATTTGGGAATCTATCTACCAAAGGAAAGTCAGGAATTATATGAGCAAAATTATAAAAAAGTCTCCACACAAATAAAGTCAGACTTAAATAATTGGAAAAATATTAAGTGCTCTTGGATCGGCCGAGCGAACATAATAAAGATGACAATACTCCCTAAACTAATCTATTTATTTAGTGCTATACCAATCAGACTTCCAAGAAAATATTTTATTGATCTAGAAAAAATAACAACAAAATTCATATGGAACAATAAAAAGTCGAGAATCTCAAGGGAATTAATGAAAAAAAAATCAAATGAAGGTGGCCTAGCTGTACCTGATCTAAAATTATATTATAAAGCAGCAGTCACCAAAACCATTTGGTATTGGCTAAGAAATAGATTAGTGGATCAGTGGAAAAGGCTAGGCTCACAAGACAGAATAGTCAACTATAGCAATCTAGTGTTTGACAAACCCAAAGCCCCTAACTTCTGGGAAAAGAATTCATTATTTGATAAAAACTGCTGGGATAATTGGAAATTAGTATGGCAGAAATTAGGCATGGACCCACACTTAACACCATATACCAAGATAAGATCAAAATGGGTCTATGACCTAGGCATAAAGAACGAGACTATAAATAAATTAGAGGAACATAGAATAGTTTATCTCTCAGACTTGTGGAGGAGAAAGAAATTTGTGACCAAAGATGAACTAGAGACCATTACTGATCACAGAATAGAAAATTTCGATTACATCAAATTAAAAAGCCTTTGTACAAATAAAACTAATGCAAACAAGATTAGAAGGGAAGCAACAAACTGGGAAAACATTTTCACAGTTAAAGGTTCTGATAAAGGCCTCATTTCCAAAATATATAGAGAACTGACTCAAATTTATAAGAAATCAAGCCATTCTCCAATTGATAAATGGTCAAAGGATATGAACAGACAATTTTCAGAGGATGAGATTGAAACTATTACCACTCATATGAAAGAGTGTTCCAAATCATTATTGATCAGAGAAATGCAAATTAGGACAACTCTGAGATACCACTACACACCTGTCAGATTGGCTAAGATGACAGGAAAAAATAATGATGAATGTTGGAGGGGATGCGGGAAAACTGGGACACTAATGCATTGTTGGTGGAGTTGTGAACGAATCCAACCATTCTGGAGAGCTATCTGGAATTATGCCCAAAAAATTATCAAAATGTGCATATCCTTTGATCCAGCAGTGTTTCTATTGGGCTTATATCCCAAAGAAATACTAAAGAAGGGAAAGGGACCTGTATGTGCCAAAATGTTTGTAGCAGCCCTGTTTGTAGTGGCTAGAAACTGGAAAATGAATGGATGCCCATCAATTGGAGAATGGCTGGGTAAATTGTGGTATATGAATGTTATGGAATATTATTGTTCTGTAAGAAATGACCAGCAGGATGAATACAGAGAGGCTTGGAGAGACCTACATGAACTGATGCTAAGTGAAATGAGCAGAACCAGGAGATCATTATACACTTCGACAACGATATTGTATGAGGACATATTTTGATGGAAGTGGATTTCTTTGACAAAGAGACCTGAGTTTCAATTGATAAATGACGGACAAAAGCAGCTACACCCAAAGAAAGAACACTGGGAAACGAATGTGAACTATCTGCATTTTTGTTTCTCTTCCCGATTATTTATACCTTCTGAATCCAATTCTCCCTACGCAACAAGAGAACTGTTCGGTTCTGCAAACATATATTGTATCTAGGATATACTGCAACATATCCAACATATAAAGGACTGCTTGCCATCTAGGGGAGGGGGTGGAGGGAGGGAGGGGAAAAAAAAAATCGGAACAGAAATGAGTGTAAATATAATGTAATTATTAAATAAAAAAATTTATAAAAAAAAAAAAAAAAAAAAAAAAAGAAAGCAGCATATTGTAGTGAATACAAAACTGACTTCAAAGCTAAGAAAACCACTTCTGACAGACTTCCTCTACTCTAGACAAGTCTCTTAATGCATCACTATTCTAAGCCCTTCTTGAAGATTATAAATTTCAAAGAAAGCACTGGCCTGTATTGGTTGAAGGAGTTTCCTTCCCTGGGAGTTCTCTATGCTAATAGAATCCTAGATCCAATCACTAGTCCTATCCATAAATAATCATAGATCTAGAGTTAGACAGGACTTCAAGAGGCCAACTAATACAACAACCTCAGTTTGTAGAATAGGAAAAAGAGATTAAATGAGTTTCCAAGGGTGAGAGGTACTAAATAAGTAACTAGGAATTGACTCCAAGCTTTCCCAGTAGAGTACAGATACTTTCACATACCACATCTCCAAACCAGATTAGGTAACTGGATTTTTTTTTTTAAGGTGTGAGCATGATGAAGGGGCAGGACACCAAACTGAAAATAAAGAAAGATTATTTAAGCATTTAGTCCATTCTCTTGTTCCATATAGACATGGCTTACTGTGTTTTTTCACCAGAAAAGAGAAGAATCAGACTATGTGCACCCAGTATAGTGAATTACAATTGGCCAAGCTTAGCTACAGTAATGTAAAAGAAAAAAAAAATCAATAAGAAATAAAAGTAACAATTAACATTTATAAAATGCTTATTTTGTACCAGGTACTGTGTTAAGCACTTTACTATTATCCTGTTTGATTCTCACAACCATTTTAAAAATGTTTTTATCCCCATTTTACAGATGAAGAAACTAAAGCAGAGTTTAAGTGTCTTACCCAGGGTTACCTAACTAATAAGTATCTGATGCCAGTTTGGAACTGAGGTCTCCCTGACTCTAGGACCAATGCTCTATTTACTATGCAATCCAGAAATGAATGTATAAGTATATAAATATTAATAACTTAAAATTATAGTTCCTTGAAATACTTCTTACAAAGCCTTAGAAGGTGCTTTGATTTTTAAAGGAGTCTTAATAAATGCTGGTTGACTAATTGTCAGTTTTGCATCTATAGAATATTTCAAAAAATGTTTATGGTTTGCTATCCTGAGGTATATTTTCTAAACCTTATTTACAATTGACAGCTAATAAATCATAGCTAGGTAGATTTTAGCACTCTTCAGTTTTATTTTTAAAATCTAGCAGTGAAGATGATTGAATACAAAAGTTTGAAAAGCAGAAGGCAAGAAGTACTGTACAAATCAGGAATATTTGTCTTTCATATTTGTGGCCAAATTTTCACAACTTTCCCATGAGTTAAGTCAGTTCTATTTTGTAGAGATTATCCCCTAGGGTAGCCATATCACCCACCAGGTTTGTTTGAACTCAATTCATGAAAGTTTATTCCTTAACATGCCTTCTTATTATTAAACTGTCCACCACTATGCCAACAGCTGTTTTCCATGTGGGAAACGGTATTGGCAGGATGCACGGATGAAATTTGTTCCAGGGAATGGAAGTGTTGGGGGTGGGAAGAGGGAAGTCTTAGACCAGCTTAGACCAGCAGCAAAATACTGGACTCAAAATGATGCCCACTGTCATCACTTCAAGAGAATAAAATTAGAAGCAAACCTCTTGGCATGAACTCGAGTCAGTTTAGAAATCTGGTCTCGAGCTCTTCGGTCACTTTAGACCATAATTCCATTTTTTACCTTTGGAACCCAAAGTTGTCGTGTAACTAATCTGTTGTTTGGAATTTATGTTTATTGAGTTGTAGTGTAAAGATAAGACTGCTGGATTTGAAGTTAGAAGAATTGAATTCAAATCCTGGTTCTGATACTTATGACTTTGCAATCTTGGGAAATTTGCTTCATTTCTATGGGACTTTATTTCTTCACCTGTAAAGTGATAGAATTGGATAAGATAATTTCTAAGGTGGTTTCTAGCTTCAAATATATTGTCTTAAATTCTAGTGCTTCTTTCTGATCTTCTGCTAGTTCCTCCAATAATTAAAACTTTGCTGTCAAGTGATTCCCCTCTTTCTGTCTGTGGGATTCCTGCTGCTAAGAATTTAGTACTGCAAACTGCCCCCCACAGAGACCAGGTCATCCTGTAAGTATTATGGATTATGGCATATGGCACTTGGGTATAGTCCCTGTACCCTTAACCTACAAGTATATAACAGGTGTTCTTTAGGAGATACATGGATAGAGTTCCATCCATGAATTTAGATGGGAAAAAATTGTCTTTCTTTTTATTAACTTTAAACTGAAATTTCCTTCAGTTATTTAAAAACATTATTTTGAGGTTTTCATAGGTTTCACCAGACTGACTCCAAAAGGGGATTCATGACACAGCCAATTTTCGATCTATGTGGGTAGGAAAAAATGAAAAAAAAAAAGAAAAAGATGGCAGCCTTTTTTGAGAGAGTAGAGAAAAGAAAAACCCAGTTTCGATGATCAGTTTTTAGTGTTTTGAATCATGTTATCTTATGTTAGAAGTAGTAGCAATATATTTTTGGGGTACAGTGCCTTACTTAATCTTAAAGCATTTAGAGCAATCCCACACTTACAGTATACATTCATTTAAGACTTTTTTTTTGATGATGGTGGCTAGTTATTTAGGGAAAGTTTCTTCTTTTGGTTTATGATATCTCTCTTGCAAATTTAGAAAGGGAGAAACTCAAAAAATGTTCTTAAAAATACAACTTTCACCAACCTTTTGGTACATTTCATCACAGCAAATTCTCATCATATGTTAGATGTGCTTAAATCCTTGAACTTTTTGGTGATTTAAATATGCAGAATACATACACAGCATGACTTCTGGGGTAGTTACTCATTAAAAATATTTATTAAGTGTTCACCCATGTGCCAGACATTGTGTTAAACATTGGGAATACAAAGAAATGCAAAAAAAAAAAATACAAAGCAAAATGAACAGAAGAATGAAATGAGTAGAAGCAATAGGACGCTATATAGTAATAGCAATGTTGTTTTAAGAACAACTTTGAATGAGTAAGTTATTTTGACTATCATAAATACTCAAATTAACTATGAAGGATATATGAAGGAAGATGTTATCTGCATACAGAGAAAGAACTGATAAATAGAATATGTATAGAATGATTTTCATCTCTATCTATATATGTTTATGTAAATATTTATGTATTAAGTCTTGTAGTAGCCATTTCTAGGGCAGATAAAGGGAAGAAAAAAGAAAAAAAATAACTTTATTATATATCCAAAAAGAAGAGAAATGTATAAATAATAACATGCAGTTACAGGTGCAATCATTGTTTTTATTACACTGAGCTATGAAAATGCTTGTTTTATTCCATAAATTAAAAATTAAATGAACTTTTTAAAAAACCAGTAGATTATACTCTAATAGACAAGATAATGTGTAAACAAGTATTACAGGCAAGATATAAAATGATAAGGAATCTAAGAAGAAAGGAACTAACTATGGGCAATCCAAGAGATAGAGATGAGGAGGTTGAGTATATATGGGATATACCAATGAAAAGACAGAGTTGGGAGATACAGTACCATATGTAAGGAACATTAAACAGGCCACCAGAGTGGATCATGAAGTATGTAGAGGGGAGTAATGTGAAACAGAACTTAGAAGATAGGAAGGGGCCTAGTTATGGGGAGCTTTGGATGTCAAATGGACTGTTATGTATTTGATTTTGAAGCCAGTGAAGTTTATTGTGTATGTATTTGGGGGGTGAATATTATGTGACATAGTTAGACCTAAGTTTTAGAAAAGTTACTTTGTCAATCTGACTCCAGATTAAAATGGGAACTTTCTAAAAATTGAATAATCCACAGGCACAAAATGGATGGAGAATTCAATGTTCTTCCTCAGCTTTGAAGCAACATCATGTTCTTGTCTTCATTCTAAGTAATTATTCATACTGTAACTGCGGAAAAAAAATATGAGAATTTTTTCATAGTCAAATATCTGATTGGATACATAGGGTGAAGAAGAATGAGGAATCAAGACCTGAGAGAAAATGGTAGGATTTTCAACAATAATAGGGAAATTTTAAAAAGAGGTGGGTTTCTGGATTAAGAAAATGAGTTTTATTTTTGATTCATTGAAATTCAAATGCTTCTATGATTTCCAGTTCAATAGAAAATGTTCAGTAGGAAATTGGTAACATGGGACTGGAGAGAGTCATGGACTGGATAAATAGACTTAAGATGTATATACATAAAAACACACATATTTCCAGCTGAAGTCTTCTCCTTGCCCTAGGAATAAAAGTCCCCAGATTTTTGATCCTCTTCATTAAGATGGAAATATTTGCTGACTTATGTGGTTTCTAGAATTTCATGAATCCTACTTCTAGAATTGTTACTATAGATATCCTGGAGTCTTGGAGGGCTCAAGGTGTGGGTATTGTTTGGAGAAGAAGCAACAATTTTGGCTATAAAAATATAGGAGAGAATTAAACTACCTCAGTCATCACTATCTCAATACTATGTGGGCTATAGACTTGTTTACTTTGTGGCCTCCTATCTGCCACATTTTTAGGGTATTTGGCATACTAGCCCCCATTCTAGAGGTCTGCTGTCCTCTCCTCACCTAATCTTTAATATTCTTCTATCTAAGTGGAAGTTTCTCATCTCATGGATAAATAGTTAATAGTGCAGTTTCTTGGGCCTCCTGAGTTGTCATTGAGGACCTCAGTCCATTTAATCTGTTTTTGATAGTCCTGGGGAAAAATACCTTGAATGAGACTATGGTGAATGCCTTATTCAGGGTAACTCCCTTTGCCTTCAGTGTAGGGACTATTTGTTTTTTGTTTGTTTGTTTTGTTGTTGTTCTTATAGCTTCAATGACTAATACATATTAAATGCTTGATAAATACTTTAATTCTTTAGAAATAAATTGGATTTTTCTGGTCCTTCGTTCTTTGTTCTATTTATTTATTTTTATCTTTTTAAGATTTACATTTATGGCACATCCTTCTTGCTTATAAAGCAGATTTCTCCTATACATTATTTAATTCTATATATTTTCTCATTTTAATTTTTTATGCATTATTACTACTTCCCTCCTAACCCAGTTTATTATGTACAGGGATGGTAGTGCTCAAATAAAGTGGTTCTGTTATGGTTACTGATAAGAATAAATCACTATAACATGATTTAGGCACAAATGGTGATACTCTAAACAAATTAGGAGAGGAAGGGATAGTTTACCTATTAGATATTTGGAGAAGAGAGAAATTTTGACCAAAGAAGAATGGGAGATTATGAAATACAAAATGGATGCTTTGATTACATTAAATTAAAAAAAAATGTTTACACAAACAAAACCAATGCAACCAAGATTGGAAGGGAAGCAGAAAGCTGGGACAATTTTTTTACAATTTTCTGATAAGGTCTTCATTTCTAATATAGATACAGAATTAATACAAATATATAAGAACATAAGTAATTCCCCAATTGATAAATGGTCAAAGGATATGAACATACAATTTTCAGATGAAGAAATTAAAACTATAATCACATGAAAAAATGCTGTAAATCACAATTGATTAGAGAAATGCAAATTAAAACAGTTCTGATGTACCACCTTATCCCTATAAGACTGGTTAAGATGATAGGAAAAGATAATGAAAAATGTTGCTGAGGCTGTGGGAAAACTGAGACATTATTACATTATTGGTGGAATTGTGAACTGACCCAATCATTCTGGAGGCCAATTTGGAACTGTGGCCAAAGAGCTATAAAACTGTGCTTACCCTTTGATCCACAGGGCCATTATTGTGTCTATATCCCAAACAAATCATAAAAGAGGGAAAAGGACCAACATGTGCAAAAAATGTTTGTAACAGCTACTTTTGTGGTGACAAAGAATTGAAAAATGAGTAGATGCCCATCAATTAAGGAATGGCTGAATAATTATGGTTCTTCTTAGCAGTTCAGTGATTCAAGGCAATCCCCACAAACTTTGGCTGGAAAATGACATTACATTCAGAAAGAGAACTATGAATGTAGATCATCATGTAATATTATTTTGCCAAGATCTTTTCAGCCTTACCTTTTCACAATTGTTCTTTTTTTATTTGTGAGGTAATATTGCTTGTAATCTTATGTCAGTTTTCTCAGTACTTTATAGATGAGTTAAATTCTAAATTAGCATCATTCCTGTCTATCTTGTCTTTTAGTAAGAATATTTGTAAGCAACATGTACTGCAGAAGAAGAATGTAGCTAAAATCATGTACTAGTAATGAATTCCCATAGTTTTGTCCACAGATGAATTATAGGGGGAAAAAAGAAAGGAATAAAGAACATGTTGAGGGAGAGTCCTTCTTGGGAATTGTGCTACTGTCCAAATGCCACAAAAGTCAGATCTTGGTGCAATTTACTATGTAGTATATGGATGACTATAGTGCAATAGTTGGGAAGACATCGGAAGTAAATTAATTATGATGGTCCAGTGATCTTCTATGACTCACTTGGTGTTGTATGTTGTAGCCAGCTCCATCAGAGATATGGTTAGGAGTCCATATGCAATTTGTATATTTTATATTCATCTCCCTCTAGTTCCATGGTTGGATTCTATTATGCTCTAGATTCCAATACTTTAATTGAGTTTAATTCTTTTCCAGAAAAGAAGATCCCAGTGTTGATGTTGATAAAACAAGATCTGACTTGTTTTTCTGGACTCTTTCAGACTCCATGTTGTAGCAACTATTTTGCATACATAAATATTTCTAGAAATGATTAGGAATCAAAGTTAACATTTTCATTTTTCTTCCTACATCCAACTTTTCAGAATTGATATCTTATTTAAATAGATTGTATTGTAGCTGTTCAATTTTTAACAAGCAATTTTATCTATGGGAGCCTTAGTTTTTTTCATTTGTATATCAGAAGAGTTGGACTAGGTAAGCCCTAAGCTACTTTGAATCCATAAAAATATGGAAAGGTACATAGTAGGAGGAAATGGGGTAGGAGCAAATCTGACTTTATCATGTTACCCAGAGTGATTTGCACATACATAACAGAATTAATGACATTGATAAGAATATGTATGTTTAGAAAAAGAGGTGGACTTATAGCAAGAATAATACCGAATAAATATACATTCTAAGTAGTACATTGACATCCTTAGGATATAATAATAGAAAAAGACAATCTTTCCAGCTCTAGATAGATCCTCTGTGAAATAGTTGTGAGGGGAAAATGGACATGAATTACCTAAGACCATAAAGCATTGAGCCTCAATCTTCTTTCATGGAGGGAGTATCCATATCAATGAAATCATAGATCAAATAAAGTATCAAACTTTATGATTCAAATACTAGCCTTTTTACTATAAAATTTCTAGATTGTGGAGATTACATGCATGAATATAGGGTCGTATATAGGGCATAAATTCTTGGAGGGGCCACATCTGTCTCTGGGACAAAGTAAAGAGCAGATGTACAGGCAGGAGTGAAATAGAGACAGGAAGCTTTTCATGCTTGAAAACTAAGCAAGTTTTCTGAATCCAAAAATTAGAGCAAAATAAGGATAATAAATCCCAAAGAGCTGTTGATAAGACAGTGAAGTCATCTTAGGGTTCATTTGCTGGAAGAAAAAAAAAAGGACATTCACGGGAGAGTCAATTCTAGCAGATGCCAAACAGATCTCATTAAAGTCTATACGCTGGATGACTACACAGGAAAAAATAAAGTGTAATTTAAAATAAAGTTATAAAAGCAGATGTTTTATATAAGTAACAGTGTAATATTAGCTGGACCTAAAGTGTTTATCTTCTTTGCTGACATTACATGATGTAAGGTTGAAGATAACCTCTCCTCTCCAGAGGTGTTATAGCACTATTAATCTCCAAGGAAATGTATTGGCTGTTTACAATACTGTTCAACAGTAACTAGTGATTTTTGTAATTGGCCAAATGGCACAAACTGGGCCCTCAAATACTACCAGCAAAATTATATTCGTGAGGAATTTACTTACCTGAGGTATAGCCACTGGAGAAATAGATTGATTTCTATACATCAACCCCTTTTGTTGTTTTCTATTTTATCTAAATATTTTTGCAAAGTATTACACTCCATTATTTCTAAGATTCAGAAAAGGGAAGAGAAAGGAAAACATATTTACATAATGCCTACTATGTGCCAGGCACTCTGCTAAACAAAATTATTATGTCTTTTAATCCTCACAACAACTCTCTGAGGTAGATGTTATTACTATCCTCTGCATTTTATAGTTGAGGAAAATGAGCAATTGTTAAATGAGGCTCAGTCACACAGCTAATATATATGGGAGGCTAGATTTGAACTCAGGTGTTCATGACTCTAACCCCAGTGCTTTATCCACTGTACCATCGGTAGGACTCCGGGTTGTCAGCTCCCTAACCCTATTCATTCCACATTAATTACAGTTCTGAATTTACATAAAGAAATGATAGAAAGATAAAATAATCTTTTCTTTGGATGGTAGGGAAGCACGTGTGTACCTCTATTCCATATCTGCTAGGGCTGAGTCACATGAAGTCTCTGACATTTTCCCAAGCGCAGTATCCCTATGGACATATGCTTTTGGACATATCCCTCAGAACTACGTAGCTAAGAACCAGAGCTCCTGTGAGTTTTCTTGATCAATAGGGTTTGCTTAAAGATAAAATATTGGGTTCTCCTGGTCCCTTCTGCCCTCCAGGAAGAGGGAGAAACTTGCTTATAAATACTGTGCTCATTGCTATGAAATAATTCTTGGTGATTTTCACTCTTGTGGAGGTCATGAAATAGATTTTTCTTTTAGAATTTTTAAAAATTAATGCTCATTAATAGTATCTAAGTGACATAGTAGATAGAGTTCTGGGCTTGAAGTCTAGAATAGAATAATTCAAATCTAGTTAAAGCTATTTAGTAGTTGTCCAAAAGCATAGAAAGCAGAGATGAAATGCTATGTGTGATGAACAGTAAAAAATCTGGTTGTTTACCTGAAGAATGCATTGTTGGAGACAGAATGTAAGGGGCAAGTCACTTAACTCCTGCTTGCCTTAGTTTCTTCAATTGTAAAATTGCAACAATAATAACACTTACCTTCTTGGTAGGTAAGGATCAGTGGTGAGATTCAAATGAGATAATATTTGTAAAGTGCTTAGCACAATGCCTGGCACATGCTCGATTGGTTGTTGTCCTTTATTCTTGAGGGAGACCAAAATAACATCACTATGTGAGCTTCAAGTTACAGTGTGTCAAACTGGGTCAGACCAGACCAATATGAGCTCAGCTACCACAGGTAGGACCCAAGCAGTTCATATGAACATTTGAGGTGGATTCTCTAAATTTGAACATCTTGTATTTCTTTTGAGCTACTACAATTCTGCTTTGCTCATATAACACAGCACCTTCTCTGACGAGGGCACATTGGTCATGTGGCAGTCTCTCCCATGTCACATAATCAATTCCAAAGGATTTTGAAAGTGTCCTTATATAGCTTTTTTTTTTAACCATTTTGCTTCACATGAATTCTCCATAAAATAGTATTTTTGGTTAGTGTATATTTCAGCCCATCAGAGTTGTGCTATTTGTAGTGAGTTGGAGTGCTTGACAATTTAGTTCAAAAAAGGATCTCAGTGTCTGGTATTTTATCTTGCTGGGTTGTCTTTAGAATTTTCCTAAGATAATTCAATCAGAAGTGATTCAGTTTCCTGGCATAGCATTAGTATTCTATTCAGGTTTCACAAGCAAACAACAATGAAGTCACCTTCAGTTGGTAGGCAGTCTAATATTTCTTTTCTTCCATACTTTTCTTCAGAACCTTCCAACCATTGAGCTAGTTCTGGCAATGCATCTATCAATCTCATTTTCAATGTTGATTTTTCAATCAACAAAATTTTGACATAATTTCCTTAAGTCCTCATGACTGACAGCATCAAAGGCATTGGTCAGCTTTTAAAAAGTTGTGTACAGACCTTTGTATTGCTTCTGGCATTTCTCCTAGAGTTACTGGGCAACAGACACCATATCCACTGTTCCTCGGCTCACTGCTTCTCAGGTAGATGACCATCTTCCAGGTGATCTGGATCAACTTATTAAGACAGACTCTGGCAAGAATCTTGCCAGCAATGACTAAGAGAGAGACCCCCATATATGATTTTCACAGGACATTTTATTCCCTTTATTTTTATAGAGATGGGCATTGGAGGCATTCTTGAACTTCTGGGGGGGATACCTTCTTCTTGCCATATAACCTAGAAAATTTCAGTCAGTTTTTGTATGAGCAGTCCTCTCACCACCTCCAACCACCAACTTGTAAATCTCAGTAGGAATAGAATCAGCTCAAGGTTCTTTGCCACATGAAAGAAGCCCAATGGCACTCAAAACCTCTTCTTCAGTTGAGACTTCAGCTAGGGAGGAATTGACTTTCATCTGGATAAACGGTCACTGGCTTCAGTATTGACTGCTGGTTCTCTGTTGAGAGCACTTATGGAAGCACGTTGGCCCATCTCTCTAGGATCACTTTTTATCGCTAATCAATGTGCTACCACCAGCACTGAGTAGTTAAGATGCACCATAGGCCTTTGACTCATAAACAGACTTCAGGGCATCATAAAAATGGGATTTATAAGAACACAAATCATTCCCCAATTGATAAATAGTTAAAGGATAGAAACCGACAATTTTCAGATGAAGAAATTAAAATCATTTCTAGTCGTATGATAAAATGTTCTATATCACTATTGATTAGAGAAATGAAAATTAAGACAACTCTGAGGTATCACTATACCCCTCTCAGATTGGCTAAGATGGTAGGAAAAAATAGTGATAAATGCTGAGGGGAATGTGGAAATGTAGGAATATGGGAAAACTTGGGCACTAATGCATTATTGGTGGAGTTTTGAAATGGTCCAACCATTCTGGAGAGCAATTTGGAATTATGCCCAAAGGGCTATAAAACTGTGCATACATTTGATCCAGCAATGTCTCTACTGGATCTGTATTCCAAAGAGATCATAAAAAAGGGAAAAGGAACTACATGTGCAAAATGTTTGTGGCAGCCCTTTTTGTACTAACAAAGAATTGGAAACTGAGCAGATCCCCTCAGTTGGGGAATGGCTGAATAAATTATGGCATATGTATGTTATGGAATATTATTGTTCTATAAGAAACAATCAGCAGAAAGATTTCAGAAAGGCCTGGAAAGTCTTACAGGTGAGCTGTAACTCATGCTGAACTGATGCTAAATGAAGTGAGTAGAACAAGAGGATATTGTATAAACAATGGCAACAAAAATTATATGATCAACTTTGATGGACTTGGCTCTTTTCAACAATGAGGTGATTCAGGCCAATTCCAATAGATTTGTGATGGAGAGAGCATCAGCATCCAGAGAGTGGAGTATGAGGACTGAATGTGAATCACAACATAGAATTTGCACCTTTGTTGTTGTTGCTTGCTTGCTTTTTGTGTTTTCTTTTTCATTTTTCCCTTTTTCATCTGATTTTTCTTGTGTAGCATAATAAATGTGGAAATATTTATAGAAGAATTGCACATGTTTAACATACATTGGATTGTTTGCTCTCTGGGGGGTGGAAGGAAAAAAGGGAGAAAAGCTTGCAACACAGGGTTTGCAAGGTGAATGCTGAAAACTATTTTTGCATGTATTGTGAAAATTAAAAGATATTTTTAAAAAGTGCTTTGGATTTTTCTATCAGTGTAAAACTGAATTCCATCTGATTTCGTACTGAGCCAAGAATACTACATTTCTCTAAGCTTTGCTTATATTTTACTTTTTTAAAAAATATATTTTTCCCAGTTACATATAAAAACAATTTTTTTGGTTATACATGTCCATTCTGTTTTTGTTTTTGTTTTTTACATATTTCCTTATGAATCACCTTGGGAGAGAACATCAGAACAAAAGGACAAAATCATGAGAGAAAAAAACAGAAAAAAGGAAGAAGGAAATGAACATAGAATTTGTGTGGATTGATATTAAGTATCATAGTTCTCTCCCTGAATGAGCATGGTATTTTTCCATCCAAAGTTAAGTGGGATTGCTTTGGATCACTGAACCACTGAGAAGAATCAAGTCTGTCATAATTAATTATCACACAATCTTGCTGTTGCTGTGTACAATGTTTTCCTGATTCTGTTGTTTTTCTCAGCATTAGTTCATGTTGTGCTTTACTTTTGATAAAATGAAATACCACCTTCTTCGAGACAAAGGAACTACCCTATTAGTACAACTTGTGGAGTTCTCATTTTTCATTTAGAAGCTTCTGAATTTCCTCATTATTTTCATCAAACCAATCTTGATGTTTATGAGTATTCTGACTTAGATAAGTAAATGCAGTGCTGTGCATCGATCTGCCATTCATTTTTTGCTCCATTGCTTCCAATGTTGTATTGGCTCAACTTTCTCACCAAGTCATCAACAAACTGTTTTCACTCAGAGAAACACTCTAATGTGTTGACAATAATTCTTCTGATAGTCTTTTTGCCTTGGGACTGCCACTTTTGTTGAATGCAAATATTTAGCTTGGGGAGGATAAATGATCAGTTCAGCACTCTTTATCACACATTGCCTTTGTCATTCTCACAACCTATCTGTCTCTTCTTATAGCCATAGATAACCTTATAAACTTATAACAATATAGTCTTATTAAATTGTGTTTAGGTAAATGGAAGACACTGTTGCTGTTGAGGAAATCAGGGGACACACAAATCTTCAGTAGGAAATGACTATTTCTGCTGTTGTTTTCAGCAGTCATTCCTCTCAAAGACTCCCTGCCATATCTAGTAGTCAGAACCTGCTTTAGGATTAGTCACCCAGAATTACAAACTTGCCCTCTTATAACACATTGATGATAAGGTCTCCAGATCTTAACATTTTTCTTTGGCCTCATGAGGGTTTGTTATGGTGGGAGGATAGGCCCTGATGATTTTACTGCAAGTAGCAACCACATTATCATGAGCCTGTCTTTCCCTCCTTTTGGTAAACATACAAGTTTATTAACCAGATTACTTTTGATTGCAAAATCTGCACTAGCTTCATGGTGCTTTCCTTCAGTTGTAGCCACTCCAGGAAAAATGTGTATCAGCTCTGACATCAGTAACCTGGTTTTGAAACAAGACCTGTTTATCTTTTAGGTCTACTGGATTTTGTGTTGTCTATAAATATATGAACAATGGTGAGTGGAATCAGCTTTGCAGAAGTTTGTGTACATTTGTTTTTGTTTCTAACACAGAGTAGGACCCTTGCCTGCCACAATAATCAGGAGAGCAGATGATTTTCAGAACACTTGTTTATTCCTTCTTCATTACCAGGAGGAGAGCAGAGCAATTCTTGAAAAGCTGCTCAGACATCCAGAGGGCTGCCCAATTCCACTGGTGCCTCAATGAGAAGATAACGCTAATGGCCTGAGTGCCTAGGTGCAGGGCTGTTCTGCAGATTGGGTATCAATGAAAAACAGTTTAAAAAAATTTCTCAGTATGGTGGGGAGGAAATTGGTGCTTCTTCAATTCTCTCTTGTTATCATTTCCTTTAGAATGAAAAACTCTAAGTGTAGAGATTATTTCATTTTTGTCTTTAACACCAATACCTAAACACCAGTGTTTGGCACATGAAGTCTCTTTTAAAATTTTTTATTTTTAATTTATGAAATAAAACAAGCATTTTCATAACAGTAGAATTTTTTTAAAAGATGATTGTTTATGAAAATATAAATCTATTATGTACAACTTGCTATTGCTTTTAAATATATAATAAAATTATCATGTAATTTTCTTTTATTTTTTTCCTTTTTTCTCTTCCCTTCTCCTTCTCTTAATAAATGTTTGTTAATGGATTGATTACCCAATTACTTTTTCACCTTCATACACTTATTTGTGCTTTGTGATTCATGAATGTTTTTGATGAAATTGGTCCATGTTGAATTTCAGAAATGATAGTCTGTACTTCAAAAATCTTATTTGTAGTCTTTATATCCTTGATTTTTCATTTTGTAATTTCAGTGACATTTAGGGAAACTGAATCAAACAATGAGAGACAGGATATTTGGAACAATACTCCTAAATAAGCACTTATTTTCCTCCTTCCTCTATTCGTGCATTGTCTTTCATGGTCCCTGATTTATAATCATTAGTCTGAGAAGTTCTGGTCTTACGAGAACAGGAGAAGCACCAATTTTTTCATTCCAGTAAGAATTCACTATTTTTCACTGTTATTCACCCTGAAGAAATCCCAAATCAGTCTTTCAAAGCTATTGCACCAATTTTTAACATTTTTAGGATAGCATAGCACTTAACAGCCAGAATAGATAAAGGGAAATCTTGGCTAAGAGCAATGAAATGATGCACAGGATGTTGGAACTTCTGTAACAAAATTGTTCCACCAATATTTTTTAAATAAAAGCAAAAATAATCCTCTCTAGAAAGTCTTTGCAATCTATATTGTGAAATCAGAGGCTTAATTATTGGAAAGTACTGGAATATCACCTCTCTGGAGGATCTGCAGGACATAATAGACAAAACTCATGATACTCCATTAAGGATTGAAACATTAGGCAAAAGAACATGGGAAATTATGGCTGTGGAATTTGCATAGATTGCCATTGGTTTTGTTGAATTGATTTTCTTTTTTATATAGGAAAGGTTTTGTCCTGTGGGGATCAGTATTAGAAGCATTTAGGTGGAGGCTGACTTTCTCCATAGAAGTGATCCATGTTTTGAGGGGGAGATAGAATTAGGTGACCTTGGGTTTAATGCAGCTATTGGATTCTATGATTTTATAATGCTCAGTGGCAACTATTTGGATCAATAGACACAAAGAGGTGTTTCCTTGAATAGTCCTGTCTATATACATATATACTAATTCACTTAGTTAGAAAGTAAAAGCTCTGTCTCTAGGCAGTGAGCATTTCATTCACCTTGCAGACAAACTTTCCCCTGCCAAGTCTCAGTTAATTACTAATATAAAGTATAAGATATGGATCAATAGCCCATAGACCACATTTTACTTTTGGAAGAATGTTCTGAAGGGACATAAAGGGTCTCTTGGGTCTCTAAGGTAACATTCTTTCATTTATAGAATTTCTAATATTTTTACTTATTTCTCACATTTGGAAAACTGTTAGCTCAATTTGATTTTTCTTTAGAAAATGACACTTCTATAAAATACTAATATGCTGGTGTAGTGGATATTGAGACTACAAGAGAATTGCCACCAATACATATTGTCTATGTGGCTTTTGGAAAGTTACTTAACCTTACAATAACCAAGCAACTTTCTAAATCCATACATTGAATAATAGGAGCTAAATTGTGTTGATAGAAGGAGTTTCCTTACTGAAAATTCCCTGTACTAATGAAATGATAGGTCCCATCCTCCCCCAAATGAAATACTGGTCTTTAATTTTTTTTTTCCTGAGGAATATCCATGGTCCTCCAAGAATAAAAATTATGGGATGAAAAATTAGAACAAAGATAAATTCACCTAAAATGTAAGCCCTGATTTCATGGTATGAGGGGAAAACAGCCTACAGGGGGAAAAAAGGAGCAAGTCAGTTGCCCATTGGAAAAAATATTAGCCTTGAAATCAGGAAGGTTCATCTTCCTGATTTCAAATCTAGCCTCAGACTCTTACTAGCTATGCAACCCTGACTAAATCACTTAATTCTGTTTCCATCAGTTTCCTCATCTATTAAACTAACTGGAGAAGGAAATAGCAAATCACTCCTGTACCTTTGCCTAGAAAATCCCAACTGGGGTCACAAAGAATCAGACATGGCTTTAAATGACTGAACAAAAACAACAAATAGAAAAAGGAGGAAAGGGAAACTGAGTACTGGATGGCTTGAGTGTGGTCTTAGTGACATGGCTTAACCTCTCAAATCTCTTGCCTTTTCCCAAACTTATTTACTGGGATTTAAAGCAGGATTAGGAAGAGAAGGAATCAGGAAGAAAGGCAATTCCTATTCTCTTTAAAAAATACTTTATCTGACACAAGCAAAAGAATAGGTTCAAAAAAATTTTTCCCTCCAAAAAGTCAGCCGATAACCTTCCCCTAAACAGGACTGGTGAGCCCTGATCAAAGTATTATTCCATTCAGACCTACAAGCCTCAATGGCCAAGAAGAATAGATGTTTGGGGGAGAATGGAACACTAGGGAGCAGGAATGCCTTTGGCTAGCTGTGTTGGCTCTGCTGGGCTGGCTGCTGCCATCGAGGCTAGGGATAATCCTCCTTGACCTCTGCAGAGCTGAGATTATACCCTAATGCAGCAGATTCAATTATACTTAACATGTGTTAACATCTCAACGTGTAGGTCACCAAATTGGCTGGTCTTTTAAAGGGAATTACCATATAGACAACAATTGGTGGTGAAATTGTCTCTTCTTGCACAATGGCAGTCAAAGCATTTGAGTCATTGATTAGAGACCTTCCCTCAGATTAGTGGATTCCTCAGAGTTATTCTAGTTCCTCATGCCAAAAGGTAATTCAGACAAGGCAGGTTCTGACAGTAGGACCTTCCTCCAGTAGAGAGCCAGACATTTTCTGATTTCCAAACAATTTCTCTAATTGCTATACTGTGTGAAATGAGAACAGAATTGTTCAGTTCTATGCAAACAGTTTTTAAGTATCATCTATTGAAGATGGAATCATTCCCATTTAAAATAGACCCATTCTGTCTCCAGTCTCCCCCTTTTAAAGGCTATTTATGATTTTTTTTTTTTTTACCACCTGTGTGCTAGGGAGAGAGTGATCATATCAATGCAAAGAACCGTGACACATGTTCCCTAAGGTAAGCTGGTCCCAAAGCTCTGCTGCTCATTTGTCAAATGCTCCCAGATTAAGACTACACCTCAAAATACTGGTGATTACATGAAATCATGCATTATGCAACGGAAAGGAATGTCACTAGGTTGGCAGTTGAGTTTGTGCATTAAATACCTTTTATATTCTTCAATAACACCCACTTTAGGTTTCTGGGATTTTGCTATTTACCATGATATTTAATCCTAAGCATGACCGTGATCTGTTGATACATTCTCCTGTCCTAGAGATCCTACTCCTCAAGTTATTTATTCCTATACCTGAATTTGGAGTGAGAAGATAGATTCAAATTTATGCTCTACTATTTAATAGTAAGTGATTTAATTAATTAGGAAGGTGAGACTTTTGCTATTTAAACTGCCTGGTCTTCACCTATGAAACAACTGGGTTTTATTAGATAGTCTCTATAGTCCTCTAAAATTCTGTCCTCTGATCTTATGATTAAGTTATTCTGAGATAATGCTATTATTTATAAAAATCAGTCTTCAGCCACATTGGAAATTGTGGTTTCTGAGAATAAGATAAAGAAGGCTATTGTGTAGTAACTAGAAATATAGATTTTTACATTGGCCCTAATCAAAAAATCATAGAATTTCAAAGGTCTATGGGACTTCTGAGGACATCTAGTCCAATCTTAACTGAAAGCAGGCATTTCATCTTTAACATATCTGAAAAGTGCTCATTCAATAAACTCTTGAAGACCATCAATAGTATAGAACTCATCTCTCTCTGACAAAGAGAATTTTATTTGGGATTGATTCTGATTGTTAAAAGTATTTTTATTATATTAAGCCTGAAATATGTCTTCCAATAATTTTTATACAAGATTCTATCCTCTGGGGCCAAGAAGAACAAGTCTATTTTCTCTTCCATATAACAACCCTCCAAATATTTGAAGAAAGCTGTTATATCTCCCTAAAGATAGTTTCTCTCTAGATTAAACTTATCTACTTCCTTCAACTAAAAAAGTCAATATAAAAAAATAAAAGAATGCATCTTCAAAGCCCAGATCTACTTCTTTTTACCTGTTTAGTCTTCAGCAAATCAATCTTTTTTTTTTTTTTTTTTTTTTTTTTTTTTTTTTTTTTTTTTTTTGCTGAGGCAATTGGAGTTAAGGTCACACAGCTAGGAAGTGTTAAGTGTCTTAGGCCGGATTTGAACTCAGGTCCTCCTGACTTCAGGGCTGGTGCTCCATCCACTGTACCACCTAGCTGCCCATGGCAAATCAATCTTTATAAGGATCAGTTCCTCCTTTAAAAAAATAAGATGTGTGAAATAGAGAGTCTTTAAGGTCCTTTACAGTAATGATCTTATGGATTTTCTATTGCATAACTCAGAAGATCTTCACTGTCTTATTCCCATTTCTCTAGACATATTATATCTCATCAATAGCTCTTTAAAATTCAGAATCCAGAATTGGGCACCATAGCTTTTGTCTGGCTTTGGCAAGACTATTATATCCTTATTCCAGATGCTAAAATATTGACACATCCTAAGATTATGTTCATTTTGTTGACTGCCATATCATATGATCAGTTCATGCCAACTTTGTCCCTAACAATCCTTAGATCATTATTTATACTATAGCTTTTATACTAAAAGCATGTTATCCATTCTTTATTTATATTGATTTTTTTAACCCAAAGGCAGGATTTCATATTTTTCCCTAGTAAGCTTTGTCTTATAACATTGAGGTCATCATATCATCTTGGCAATATCTTTTTGGATCATGATTGTGTAATCAGTTAAATTAATTTTGCTTTCTACATTAATTTCATCTGCAGTTTTGACAAAAATCAACATTACTTTAATTCAAAACTGATTTAATATATCAAATAGAACTGAATTAATAACAATAGATCCTGTCCTCTCTTCATTACTGTTTTTCTCATTTCACTGGCTTATTTGGAGTTTGCTTCCTATTTGCCATGAGTATCTGTTTTTAGAGCAGCCATTTTGCACAGTAAGAGAATATTGGGTCTGAATTCAGGAAGACTCATATTCCTGAATTCAAATTTTCCCTGTGACTCTTATTATCTCTGTGACCCTGGACAAGTCACTTTCCCTTGTTAGCCTCAGTCCCCTCATATTTAAAATGAGCAGAGAAAGGATATGGCAAACCATTCCAGTATATATGCCAAGAAAACTCCAGATGTGGTCATGAAGAGTCAAATATGACTGAAAATTTCTGAACAGCAATAATCTGTTTATTAATATTTGTTGAGATAGTTACATATATTATCATAATAGTAGTAACATAATATTCAGCAGAACATTATAACATGTTGGAACATGAATAAGTGAAATCCAAAAATGGAGAATTCCCTTGACTCAGTTGCCAGGTAGGAAGGATCTCTTGTGATATTTTTAAGATACTCATGACCTAAAAAACATCCCAGCTGGGTAGCTTATCAGTATTCCATTCTTCTGAGGAACAATGCCAAAGGTATCTAATGGAAAAAATGTGACAGCTTAAGGGCTGGAGAATTGTCCATCAATTAGACACACACATATCATAAAATGAACTAGACCAGTTAGCCGTTGGTGGGCCAATTCCCAAACTACAGAGATATACAAGATGGGGGTGGAGTTACCACATCTGTCTGAAAACTTCCCTTTTTCCTCAAGGATAAGGCCATTTGAACAGCTTGCTCAGGAAAATGTTCTTTCTCTTTCTCTGACAGAATCAAATCACTAGGTGGTTCTCATTAAAAAGTCGACATGTAAAGGACAGGCCTAGGAGGAGAGGCTGAGAGCATTACCAGCCTTTCCCCATTTCACAAAGCCATTCCTGTGACTGCTTAGTTTGAGCTTTGCATTCACAGACCAGTAAGTCTTTCCATTTGAAAAAGCTTGTTTCTTACACCTTTTCCTTTGTAAGCCACCAGAATGACAGTTGGAAAGCAGTGTGGTGCCTTCCCCAATAAATGGAAGGTTCTCTCTTTAAGGAATAGGAGGTGTTCACAACTATGGTACCCATCACTATTGACCTTTGATTTCATAAATCACTTGGTAACAGCCATTGGCATATTCTTTTCATTCTCAGGAGGATTAAATGTAAGGAAAAAAGCATTTATTGTATCACTATGATTATGTATTATATTATTCTATCCAAGCAATGAAGTTGGAGGAAGATAGGTGCACTTCATGTTCACATGGGGATAATTCAGGTAATAAGGAGGTTGGTTTTATCTTATAGAGCTAATTTGTATCATTTTCTTTTTAATACAAAAGTTTTCAATGGTAAAGTGCTAAATAATACCAATTTAGGAATGGAATGTAGGTGAGGAGGGCTAGTCTCAGTAAAAATGAAATCTTTGTGGAATTGTTTCCTGTTTCAATGATATCATCAAGGTAAGCTTTCAGTACCAGGTTTTTTTTTTAAAGGTCAGGGACATTTACAATTAAAACTTTCATATCAGAATGTTTCATTGCTATCTTGCTCCATTATTACATTATGTTACATTTCTTTCAACACTATGAGGCTATTCAAATTTCCAAGGAATTAGACAGCATTGAATATTTTTCTTTAAAGTTCCCAATTCACATTTACTCAGTGTAACATTTCTATACTGCTCAGATTTTCTTTTTCTGCTTTTCTTTTTTCTTTTCTGTTATCTTCTTTTTTCTTCCTTTTTCTTTCTTTCTCCTTTCTTTTTTTCTTCCTTTCACAAAATAGCTCTATTATGAGGATTTGGAAATTTCCTTTTAAGTGTGTGTGTGTGTGTGTGTGTGTGTGTGTGTGTGTGTGTGTGTGTGGTGTGTATGTGTAATGAGAGTCAGAGACCAAAAGAAAAAGAGACAGAAACAGAGATAAACAAAGAGAAAAAAATCTCTACTATGAACATTTAATCTAAAGAATTTATGATGGATATAAACAGGCAATTTACAAATAATGAAATTAAAGCCATTTGCAGTTATGTGAAAAAATGTTCTAAATCACTATGATTGGACAAATGCAAATTAAAACAATTCTGAGGTATCACCTCACACCTCTCAGATTGGCTAAGATGACAGGAAAAGATAATGATAAATGGTGGAAGTGAGAAAACTGGGACACTAATGTATTACTGGTAGAATTGTGAAATAATCCAACCATTTTGAAGAGCAGTCTGAAAGTATGCACAAAACTGTGCATACCCTTTGATCCAACAGTGCCATTACTGGAAAGCATAAAGGAGGAAATCCCAAGGAAATCATAAAGGAGGAAAAAGGACCCAATGTACAAAAATGTTTGTAGCAGCTCTTTTTGTGATGACAAAGAATTGAAAAATGAGTAGATGACCATCCATTGGGAAATAGCTAAATAGGTACATGAATATTATTGTTCTATTAAAATGATTCACAATTTGATTATAGAAAGGCCATGAACTGATGCTGAGTGAAACAAGCAAGTGAAACCAGGAATACATTGTACATAATAATAGTAAGAATGTGTGATGATCAACTATGAAAAACTTGATTCTTCTCAGTAGTTCAGTGATCCAAAGCAATCCCAGTAGACATTAGACAGAAAATGCCATCTGCATGCAAAAAAAGAATTAGGGATACTGAATGTAAATCAACACATGCTATGTTCACTTCTTTTTTCTGTTTTTTTTTTAATCTCTCCTATAGTTTTTTCCTTTTGTTCTGATTTTTCTCTCCCAACATGATTCATAATGTGTATTAAAAATAAATAAACTTACTACAATAAAAAGAATTTATGATAGTAATATGCTAGCATTCAATAATGTTATTGGCACTGAATATGAATGATAAACTGACATTTTAATAGTGCTTTAAAATGTTTAAAGTACTTTACACAGGTGAGCTGGGAAATAGGTTGTACACATATGACTATTCCTATGTTACATATGAGAAACAGACTCAGAGAAATCTAGTCTATAGTGCCAGAAGTAGAAATCATGCCAGAAGTAGTTACTTAAATTGCAGTTTTGAATAATTGAATAATTTCATGAATATTTAGAATTTTTATGATATTTAAGATTCATCCATTGTCAATGACAATCTCTCCCACCCACTGAAATTATCTTCAATCCTAAGGTAGAGTCTCTTCCTTCTGTAAGAAACATTTATTAGTCATTCTCAAATTTACAGCTTTCCCTTTAACATTTTCAATTTGTCTTTATGGTATAATGTATGTCCATACATCCAATTTATATTATATTATATATACACACACATATAGTTCTTTGAATGTTTTCTCCTTCATTTGACTGTGAACTTCTTAAGAACAGGGACTGCTTTTTATCTTTATTTGTACTCTCAATATTTAGCATAGTGTAGGGCTCATAGTAGGTAGTTAATAAATCCTTATTGATTTGTTGATCCAAATAATATTTATGTTTTTAAGTTTCATTTATTCTGTGAATGCACAATTTCTCCAAAATATAGAAACAACACCCAGGTGGAGTAAGTAGTGCAAAGCCCCAGTATGGGTAAATGAATTAAAAGACTTCAACTTGGCCCTAAATGGAACAAAATGGGAGAAAATACTGTGAATACACTGAAAGGGAAAATAATTCAGGATGGATAGAACTGTCAACCCTTAATAATTCTCCAGCAAACTTAATTCATCCATTCCTAACCAATGGCTGGAGAAATCAGAAATAAGGATATTCTCTTCCCTTGGTTGTGGAATATTTGGGTTCCTATTGAAGTTGAGAATAAGGGGTATTTAGGACAGAAACCAATTATAAAATATATTCCATGAGAGAAGCTGAATTACTATGTACAAAGGAACATGAGAAAATCAGGGGATGAGACTCATCATGAATCAAATCCCAGAGTGAAGTCTTAAGCATCTGTTACTTTGCCCCTTCAGTCTCAGACCCATGTTGGCTCATTCTATTCCTTACCCTACCTCAGCCCCAAGTCTGCACTTGACGTAGTATAGGTTCAGGTTAGGGGATCAACAGAAGGACTCAAAAAGTAGCAGGACCTTCCAACAACCTCATGGGGCTATGAAGGGCATATATTATCATCCTCTGATCCCTTAACATTCCCCTCAAAGGTTTGTAACCCTTTCTACCTCACAGTACCTTTCATGTTATAGCTTAGTCACCTTAGCTACATTTCCTACTGTTTGCCTTAAATATAATTATTTGTATTTATGCCACTGCTAAACAAAGTAGAAAATAAACCAATCATTCTCCACAGGATATTTGCCATGAGACTTCATGGAGTTTACATTTAATATATTTCAAAAATTTATAACTCCAAATAGAAATTATTCTCCAGCTGTGCATCCAAACCAAATTTTAATCTTTATCATTAAAGCTGTCACTCCCTCAAACTTCCTTATTTCTGTTGAGACCATCACCTTTCTCCTCCCCCCCAATCACTCACATTCATAACTTTGCAGTCATCCTTGACATTTCCCCCCACTTCTCTCATGTTCAATCAATTACCTCAATTTCATCTCCACAAGATCTTACATCCTTTCAGTTTGCTTCACTCACATAGCAACCTCCTATATTGTTTCTTGACTTTTCTTACAAGTCTCCTAATTATTTTTTTCCTTAGTCTAGTCTCTCACCTCCTGCTCACAACTTCAAGAATAATCTTTCTCAGGCACAGGTTTGATCATGTCACTCTTTGTTTGAAAGATTTCAATAGCTCTCTGTTCTTTAGAATAAAAAAACACACAAACTCTTCAGCATAAAGTCTTCTACAATAGGGTACATTCATACCTCTCTCTGAGACAAGTAGACAAATGTGAGAAATGTGTGAAGATAGTTTCAACAAGATATAGTAACAGATTGCATGAGGCTAATGTGATTGGAAATTCATCTGAGTATTTGAGCATTTATATATCCTTCATCAGATCTTGGGATAACTGATTCCATAAATTACTATTTAGTGTTTAAAATAGTACTGTTTTTTGTCTTTTTTCCTAAATTTGTCTTATTCAAATGTAATCTCTATGTTAATTTAGCCTTAGCTCCTAACTCAAAGATATGAATCCACTTTTGGAGCCCTTTCACAATAAAAATAATTTCTACAAATGATTTTAACCCTAAACTGGATTTCCTCCTGGAAATAGTATACTAATGATTCACTCCTCTGGGTAGCAGGGAATTGGGTATATTATGCAAAAATTATTCAGACAGTTCATTCTTGGACTTGTTGCCTGTCAGGAAAACTCTTCCCTTTTCCAGGAGGAATCAAATAATCATCTTCTCTGCTGGATTCAATCTTTCCTATGTACCTGTAAAAGTTCATATGATCCATAGTATCTATGAACTCAGTATTCTAGTGAGGAATCCACATGATTCATTGATGTATCCATTCATATTCTTTGGAGTAGCACAAATAGTAATGTAGCCTGTAGGCTTTCATTACATAGCAAAATTTGTATCTCCTTTTCTGCCTTTTTTCTTAAAGATCTGAATGCTCCTTTTCTATTTATTTGCTTCTATCTCTTTCTCCTCTCTCTTTGTTTTTGTTTTTCTGTCTCTCTTTGTCTCTGTCTTTCTTCTAGGTTTCTATATGCATTTTGCTTATATTCTCTTTGCCTTTGTCTCTGTTTCTGTCTCTGTCTCTGTCTCTCTGTTTCTGTTTTTCTGTTTTCTCTCTCTCTCTCTCTCTCTCTCTCTCTCTCTCTCTCTCTCTCTCTCTCTCTCTCTCTCTCACACACACACACACACACACACACACACCTGGCCTCCATCACTATCTCCATATCTCTATCAAGATACCAGCAATCAGATGAATTTCATTCCTAAGAGGATTAGTCTGCAGGCCTGCTTACAACCTAGTATCTCCATATATATAACTTCTTTATTTTCTCTATCTTCCACCCATCCTTCACCACCAGTTTAAAAGAAAAAGAATTTAAAAACCTTGTAACAAATATGCATAGTCAAAAAAAAAACCAAATTCCCAGATTGTCCATGCAAATAAAAATCACCCAGATATGTCATTTTCTTCATATATCTATTTGAAAAGCAAAATTCATACTTTATATGCAGGGCAGAGAGCAGAGAACTTACCCAACTTCTCTTTTTTGAACTTCTATCACATTCACTTTGAGGGACTTTAGATATATTTATTCGATCTTTGCTCTCTCCTGATTTGGTAGGAGAACAGGTTCCTAACAGCCCTTTATCTTTTAACCCCTCTGTTCTTCCATTCTGTTCTCATACTTCAGACCTCCTGAATTACTTATATGCATGAGTATCTATCCACCAAACTTGACTGATAATCAGTTAATCAATAAGCATTTCTTAAGTACCAACTATTTACACAGAAAGGAAAAAAAAAAAGACAAGACAAAATAATAACAAACAACACCTATTCTTTTTTTTTTTAATAACTTTTTATTGACAGAACCCATGCCAGGATAATTTTTTACAGCATTATCCCTTGCATTCACTTCTGTTTCGATTTTTCTCCTCCCTCCCTCCACCCCTTCCCCCAGATGGCAAGCAGTCCTTTACATGTTGAATAGGTTACAGTATATCCTAGATACAATATATGTGTGCAGAACCGAACAGTTTTCTTGTTGCACAGGGAGAATTGGATTCAGAAGGTATAAATAACCCAGGAAGAAAAACAAAAATGCAAATAGTTCACATTCGTTTCCCAGTGTTCTTTCTTTGGGTGTAGCTGCTTCTGTCCATCTTTGATCAATTAAAGCTCTCTTTATCGAAGAGATCCACTTCCATCAGAATATATCCTCAAACAGTATCGTTGTTGAAGTATAGAATGATCTCCTGGTTCTGCTCGTTTCACTTAGCATAGGATAGTTTACCTCGCGGAGCTGTGGAAGAGGGAGGAATTTATGACCAAAGAAGAACTAGAGATCTCTATTGACCACAAAATAGAAAATTTTGATTATATCAAATGAAAAGTTTTTGTACAAACAAAACAAATGCAGACAAGATTAGAAGGGAAACAATAAACTGGGAAAACATTTTTACAATCAAAGGTTCTGATAAAGGCCTCATTTCCAAAATACATAGAGAATTGACTCTAATCTATAAGAAATCAAACCATTCTCCAATTGATAAATGGTCAAAGGATATGAACAGACAGTTCTCAGATGAGAAATTGAAACTATTTATAAACATATGAAAATATGCTCCAAATCATTATTAATCTGAGAAATGCAAATTAAGACAACTCTAAGATACTACTACACACCTGTCAGATTGGCTAGAGTGACAGGGAAAGATAATATGGAATGTTGGAGGGGATGTGGGAAAACAGGGACACTGATACATTGTTGGTGGAATTGTGAACACATCCAGCCATTCTGGAGAGCAATTTGGAACTATGCTCAAAAAGTTATCAAACTGTGCAGACCCTTTGATCCAGCAGTGTTTCTACTGGGCTTATATCCCAAAGAGATACTAAAGAAAGGAAAGGGACCTGTGTGTGCCAAAATGTTTGTGGCAGCCCTGTTTGTAGTGGCTAGAAGCTGGAAATTGAATGGATGCTCATCAATTGGAGAATGGTTGAGTAAATTGTGGTATATGAATGTTATGGAATATTATTGTTCTGTAAGGAATGTGATGAATACAGAGAGGACTGACGAGACTTACATGAAACAACACCTATTCTTAAGGAGTTCACAGTCTAATGCAGTATAGTGAAGATAAATTGGAGACAAAGCAAGGCACTAGCATGAAGGATGTTAGGTGATAGGTTAATCTGCTCAACTAATAGAATCTAAATTTTTAATGACAGAAAATGGATTGATGCATTTCCCCTCTCATACATGCATTGAGAATAGACATATAGATTGATGGAAAAATATTTATTAAATGCTTACTATGTACCAAACACTGTGCTAAGTAAGGGAATACAAACTGAAAACTGAGATAATCCTTATTCTCAAGGAGCTCACATTCTAATTGGAAGAAGCACTCCAGATCCACATTTATATGTGTGTGTGTGTATGTGTATGTGTATGTTTTTGTGTATATGCATATATATGTACACATACATATATAGCTTCTTAAAATTAGAATACATACATTATATATATATATATATATAAATATATATTTTGCTTTTTTCTTTTTAAAAAATTTCTTTTAATTTAATCAAATATTTCTCAATTACATATAAATTTTTAAATGGTCTTTAAGTTTTGAGTTGTAAATTCATTTCCTCCCCTCCTTGAGAAGGCAAGAAATTTAATATTGATTATATAAATGAAGTTATACAAGACGTATTTCCTTGTTCATCATGTTGCAAAAGAAAACACAAATAAAATACAACAATAAAAGAAAAGAGTAAAAAATATATTTCAAATTAGACGTATTGCTTTTTAATATTAGAGCATTTATCATCTATCTATCTATCTATCTATCTATCCCCTTGTCTAAGTACATGGAAAATAGAAGTTCCAGAAGTCCTAAGAATGCATTGGCAGATCACACAGCAGGGAAAGAGATCTGGAAGTTATAACAAGGCAGATGGTAAGATTTAGTACTTCTCTTTAAAAAAAAAAATCTTACAGAAGCAATATAGTTAGAGAGTCCCCATTTACCGATAAGTTGTGAGCAGTTATGTTTGCTCCACAAAGAAGGCACCAGAATAATTTGGATAAGCATCATTGAAAAGTAAGGAGAAAGCCTGAAGATCATAATAGAAAGAAAATTCTGGGTTTTTTCATTCATGAAATAAGGACATGGATCAGTGTTCAGACACAGGGTGAGGATTGGGTTGAAAGAATGAGGATATACATAGGTGGGAAGGCTGGGAGAGAAAGGGTACCTTATAATGTGTGTGTCTACCAGTGACTTTATGGGTTATGGGAAGTTCATAGCCCATGTTATATAGTAAACAAGAAGAAAATGGAATAAGAGGAAGAAGGAAGGGGCCAACCAATACCTCAACCCAAAGCAGTTTTGTAAGAATTCTTAAGAATGGAGCAGGAATTCATAATGTATTTTAAAAGAAAATGTAATTGAAAGAAGTAATTGATACAGTAATTCTAGGACCCAGTAGGGCAAATGTAAGAGATATTTTTTTGTGAGGGAGTTTTTTTGGTATTCTCATATAATACCTAATAGGTGGCAGCTATCTTATTTAATTCTACAAAGTCAGGAGGCAGAAAATATTCTATGACCTTCCATCCATTTTTTTCATCCATCTGGTACTAGTCAGTCAGCATAACTGGAATTTATAGACCTGAACTCTGATCCTTCTTCAGGAAAATTTTGATCTCGCCCAATTTGAACCTTCTCATCTTAATACTCCTCCCTTTCTTACTTCACAACATTAAAAGATGCTTTTGTGTTTATTTTTCCTCATTTTAATTTCAGCCTTTCAGCTCTCTAGTTCACTTGTGCAAGACATCTGTGGACAATTCATGCAGCTGCATTTGAAATCTTTGATGTTGAAATGGACATTTTTTTCCTTCTAGTTCAGAAATTAAAGGCAAATTCCTGTGGAAAGAATTATTTAGAAAATAGCTAAAAGCAAAATTGCAAATTTGATCAATCCCTGAAAGTGAAATAAAATTCAATATCATTTTCAAAACTTAAATTCAAGCCCTAATTGGACAATGAGTACTTCTGCTTGTGACTAGAAGTCAGGGTGTGGGAGTGAAGCTATGAATCAGCTCTAGCTTATAAGTAGGACTGGATTTGAGGGCCTTTTTGCTCTTATTGTCACTCTGCCCATGTGGGCACCATGGCTATCTGAGAAAACAACAAACATTCAGTCCTTTATGAACACTAAGTATCCAGGGAAATGGTGGCTAATGGAGATACTACGGCCCTGGCTCCAGTGTCTATTCTTCCATTTATTACTACTGAACCTAGGACCATATAGCCCCAATCTCAATGCTTTTTAGGGACTATCTTGGAAGCCTTCTTCTTGCCCTAGATTCTACTGCTCCTTGTGTAGGCAATATTTACTCTGCCTTGATTCACTACCTAGCACCTGTAGCCATCAATGAAGATAACAATTCTTGTGGAGCAGGGGTCTACTTTGCTTGCAATAACCAATACTAACCATTGCTAAATAAGCTAACAGGTTTCATCTTACATAAGAGGGAAGTAGGAGAAGAGACAAAGAGATCAGGTGGAGGAAGATGAGAGGGAGGATAGGTTAAAGGAGGCAGAGATCAGAAGCAAGACATAATTTTGCAAAAAGGACAAAGAGAAAAAAGAGAAGGATAAATAGGAGAGAATAGGATGAAGGGCAATATACACAGTTACCCATCATAATTATGAACGTGAGGGGGATGAATTTATCATTAAAACAGAAGATAATATCTGAATGAATTATGTTGAGGGACAAGTCAATTCTCCGAGAGCCTCCACAGCTGTGGATCATAGCATCTGAAGGAGTTGTAGGGCAGCCTTTGCTGACACAGGTGTTGCGGACTGGGAATGAGATAAACTGGAGGTTGAGGGAAGAGGAGAGAGGTCAGACAATGCAACAGCCTCTCAGTCAGAGAGGTCAGAGAACAGCAACTTCCTTTCAGTCTCCTTGTATCATCCTCTCACAAAAGGAGATCCATTCTGGGTTGGACCTCCAGCAGCCACTGTCAGATGGCTCCCATGTATTCCAACAGCTCCTGTGGAGTGCTTGGTGAAGTCAGACAAAAGAAAATTAATTGCTACAACTCATATAATCCAATAAGTTCTTCCTGTTCTACTTCTTGGTTGTGGATGTCTGGGGAAGTTCCATAACTAAGGTTAGAGCAAGCAATGAACTTAGTGATTGTAATCATTGAGTTCTGTGTAGAAATATGTTGAGGTCAGCTTGAATAGGTTTCTGAGAGCTAATTGTTAAATTTGCAATGTGAGCATTTATAACTAGGAAATCACTAAATGCTGTAAATAAATTTATTGCCTTATTCATTGTCTAGACTTAACAGTGAGAAAGAAAATGTAAGTAATGCAGATTAAACTACAAAGTATGTTGTACACACGATTTTTTTGGGGGGGAAGAGCTGGTTATTAAACATTTACTGACGCAATATTGGATCTGTGTAAAAAAAAAAGTAATTTCAATAAGTTTTAAGATAATATGCTTTTTTTTTCTGAAGAAAACTTCCTGAACTTAAATAGTATAACGGAAGCAAAAGTATTTCTATTATGGTCCAAGGTGTCCACAGCTGAAATAAAGAATAGAAGAATAGAAAATATCTGGATAACTTGCACTGAAGATCAAGCTTTAAGAATTAATTGTGAATACTTTAAACATACAAAGATGCATATATATATATATATATACATGTATATATGTATATATATATTTAAGCTTACATACATATACATATGTGTGTATATAAATATACACACACATACAAATATGTAAAAACACACCCATACACACATTTTTTTTTCACAGAGAGAATAGAGTTTGGATTTGTAATTCATTCCTATAGGAGACTCCCAGATGAGCTGATGAGGAAACTTTCTCTATCATTGATAGTCAGCCCCTTACCTGCAACTTAGGAACAACAGAGCATCTTAGAGCAGATGTATCCAAACCCACAATCCACTAGAGAATCACATATCCATCACATTCTGGATGTACTTGAACCAGATTAAAATATACTTGGGAAATATTTAATAAAATAAACTTTAAAATACAATAAAAAACTAATACTACATTTTCAAAACTAAGTCAATGTGTAATTCAACAGGGATCCTCAGGGATGAATTGAATGTTGGCAGCCCTGGCTTAGATCACTATAAGAGGTTAATTGACATGGGAAACATAAACCTGAGGCAGGGGATAAATCCAATCTTAGCCTAATATTCTAACCATTATGTGATGCTGCCTATGTTATTTATATATCTATGCTACCTATATATATATATATATATTACGTGTAACATATACATATGCAAATTTTTCTTTCCTGGAATTAAACATATCCAATAAATGTGATTATTTCTTTTCTTTTGATAACTGCAAAGTTACTTTTTTTACAAGGCATTTTTCCATTATAATATCCAGGTTTATCCTTACCACCTAGATCTCTTATAAAAACACAATCTGTCCATGAGATTGAAAAAAGGATATCCACCAATCCTGAATCTCCATGTGTGCATCCTACTTATGAACTGGAAGCCTCTGGAGTTCTTCTATTTGTGTTTTCAGGATAGAAAGAGCTTTTTATATGTTGCTGTTTTTTAAGTCACCAGATATGATAGGTATAGACAGATTTTATATGATATATATGAACAGAGATAGATGGCAAATATATATGATAGATAAAGACATATAGATAAATGATGACAGAGAGATGATAGATAAATGTAGACAGATGGTAGATGAATGATGGAGACAGATGATTAATTGACACACACACATATATATATACACATATACATTTGGAAAGAAAAAGAGAGAGATGATAGTAGATGATTGAAAGATCATTTATTACATGCTAAAGCAGTGTTAAGTGCTGGGAAAACAAATACAAACAAAAAGATAGACAATTCCTTTTCCTCCAGAACTTTCATTTCATTGGTGTTGGTGAGACGGGAAGAGATGGCACATAAAAGGAAGTTTAAAAGTCCTAAGAAATGAGGAAGAAGGTTCCTGTTCAGGGGCAGAGCAGAAAAGTCGAAAGCAGACCTTTTTAATCTTTCATTTCAAGTTGAAATAATAAAAAAAAATTGTGGTAAATGTTAGTGAAGCATTCTCCCAATTTATCAGCATGTTTTGTCTTCATATTCCTTTCTATCTTTGGTTTTAACCATTTAATTAAATGGTTCAAGAAAGTACCATTCTTAATGCTACAAATTCAATTCAATTAGCATTTGTTAAGCCTTTTCTATGTGTCAGGCACTAGGCTAGGATCTTTGGCATACCAGAAAAAAATATTAAAGGGACTAGAAAAACAAAACAAAACAAACAGTTCCTTGACCTAAGCTTTTTATGCTATTTTTTTTTCTATTGGGATGGGTCAATGGAGTGTGAACAACATAACCATAGAGGATTAAAAATAATATGTATAGTGAAAGTGATTTCTGGAAAATAGGGCACTAGCAACTGACAGGTGAAGTAAAGATTATATAAAATAGTATTTGATTTGAATTTTGAAAGAAGTTAAAATCCCATTAGATGGAGTTGAGAAAGGAGTGCATTCTAGACATGAGAAATAGACTGTGCAAAGGGAGATGAAATATCATGAATGCAGGACAGAAAATAAACCAATTTGACTGTATATAGGGAACTTAAAAAGAGTGATGTATATTCAATCTGGAAAGGCTCGTGAAGAGTGTTAAAAGATAAAAAGTGAGCAGAATCATGATGGCAGAGCCACAGAAAGCAATACAGCCTGCCTCCCTATTAAACCTTTTCTACAAAGATCTAGAAAATGCACCAGACTAGGTTCTGATTGGGAAAGTCAAGAAAAAATGAATGAGTTGTTTTTTTCTAGCCCAGTATGAATTAGCAAGACAAATAGGACACTGATTATGGGGTCTGGCCAGGAGTGCAAATGGCATGGAACATCTGCAACCAAAGGATTGAAAGGGAGCCTATAAAAGGCACTAGGTCAGAAAGACAAGGCAAAAGATCTCAACTAGCATGGAGTGCAAGAATGGGTGCCATCTGGAAGCTCTGTTGACCATCACACAGTTCTGGGTCACAGACATGGAGTAGAAAACAATGGTTATGAATGTTGGCCCAAGTTATATACGGAGCTAGGAACAAGTTCTGCAAATGTATGTGTGCTTCTTTTCTCAGGAGCAGAGAAACAAATCATTTCTAGCCTGATTAACCCAGCATGTAAGTCTGCAATGACATAACTAGGACAAGAGTCCCATACCAAAAGGGAACCTGCACTTTCATTACTCTGAGTCATCAGATGAACTAAGAGTGATTGAATCTAGCAGCAATTTATTGAACCTTCTTCAGTTGGGGAATGACAGAACAAGTTGTAGATTATGAGTATACTACGGTACTATAAAAATGATGAGCTCATTGATTTTAGAAAAAAATGGATAGACTTCCATGAAGTAATAAAGAGTGAAATGAGCAAAACCAAGGGATTGTTGTATATTGTATAAGTAAAATTGTTTTAAGAACAACTTTGAATGATTGTCAGTTTGACCACCATAAATATGTAAATTAAGTACAAAGAACTTATGAAAGAAGACAGTATTTGCATCTAGCGAAAAAAACTGAAAAAATAGAATTGTGTTTAGAATGATTTTACATATATATACATATTAGTGTCTAATGGTAGCCTGTTGGGGAAGAAGGGAAGAAAAAAGGGGGAAAGAAAGATACATGCTAACATAATTATATATATTTTAAGGAATAGCAAGTTGTACAAAATAAATTTTCAGTTTCATGTGAAATCATCTTTTTTAATGCTGTAAAATTTTGGAAATGCTTTTTTTATTTCATAAGTTAAAAAATAAAATAAATTAAATTAAAAAGAAAAAACTCCTAAACAAGAACATGTGATTAGACCTAAACCTGGGTCAGCAATTTTCAGAGCCAAGATCAAGATGGCAATGAACAGACCTCTCCTCAGATCATTTCATTTTGGGAAAGCTGACAGCTAGTAGGCCCCTAGGCTGAACTTTGAAAACTGCTGCAGCATATAAAAGTACAGAAACTTTCTATCTTCTGCTGTGTGCATTATATTCCCTGGGGTTTTTAGGGGCCAGGTCAAGAATCTTCCTTGCATTCCCAAACAACAACTTCCATCTGTACCAGCATGAGGCATTTGCCACTTCCTACTGAAAGCCTAATTTCCTAGCTGGATGTGAAGCACCTGAAGTCCAATCTCCTTTCAACTTCAGGCCTCCAATCTTTTGATGCACCTGTCCTTTGAGTGGTGTCCTCTACTCAATAATGTTTCACATCTGATCAAATTCTCATATCCCAGTGCCTCTGAATTATTATAGATCATCATTAAAACTCTATTCTTCATCCTCTGCTACTAAATTCTTCATTCCCATCCTCAATCCTTCCATCCCAAAGTTTCAGCCTAACTCTACCTAGCTCTTCCACTGAGCCTTCTGAAATGTCTGTTCTTTAGGTAACAACCTTAAATCTATTTCTTTCTTTCTCCTCTGATCTACCACCTCTTATTGAAACCTGGCTTTCCCATAATGACCCAAGCTCTTTGGCCACTCTTTAGAGTACTGGCTACATCTTCACTCACTCTTCTGTGCTCATTGATTGAATCAAGGAAATTGAAAAATTCCTTGCACCCACTGCTCTTGCAGGTTTTCTTCATTTTTCCATTATTCAACAACCTTTAATCCTTTGCAGTTCATGCAATTCAGATCTACCACTCCATCAAACTCCTAGAAATTATTGTCTTCAAACCCTGCCTACCCTCTCCATGACTCTGTCCTAGGTAATTCCCCTTGGTACCTGGCTTACAATTTCTCTCTCTTCCTCAACTCATATCCTCATAGTAGGAAACGTCAATTTTATATACTTATTCTTCCTCAAATACTCTAACTAATCTACTCATTTCCCAGAAGCTACTGCTCCATCCCATCTCAGCCACATAAAATGGACATAGCCTTGATCTTGCCATCATCCACAAATGTACCACCTCCATGTTCAAGAGTTCTGAAAATCCCTTATATGACCATAATCTATTTTTCATCTTTCCCTTTCTTTCTGTTACATAACTTACTTTTCTCAGAACCTTGACCTCTAATCCTTTAATCCCTCGATTTTTCTCCCTGGCCATCTCTCCCACACTAGATATCTTTTCCTCTTCTCATCTTGACTTCTTGGTGAACCAGTTTAGTTCTGCACTGTTCTCTCTTAAATCCTTACCTCTTTAATCATATTCTTGAATATACCTAACCAATTCTCAGCCTTGGATCACTACCATTATCCATTGCCTTTCCTTTTAGATACATTCTGCTGAACAAAGATGGGGAAAATCATGCAACCATTCTGTGGGACCTCATTTGGGACCTTGCTGGGGCTAGCTGATCCCACCATAATTTCCCTATCAATTTACTGTCTCATTTACCACAGCATCTTCTCCAAATTCTCTCTTCCTTCCCATGAATCTCACTCCCTTGACTCATTCAACTGAAATCCTTGCCTCATATTTTACATAAAAATAAGATAATTTGCCATTAATTCACTGTTTTCCCACCTTGCTTATCTTTTATCAATTAGATGTTTTTTGTCTTTTTTTCCTCCTTCACTCCTGTCTAAAATGATGAAGTTGCCTTACTAAGCAAGGTTAATCACTAATTCTTTAAGCAATCTCATACTATTTTATCTCCTTTGACAGAAGAGAAACCTGTTGTCATTTCTACTCTTTCACTTATTTTTATTCTCCCTCTCTATAATGACTCATTCCTTACTGCTCACAAATATGTTCATGTCTTCCCTATCAGGAAAAAAATGCTCATTTAACCTCAAATCATTGATAACTGTTATATAGTTGCCTATAACATATAAGTATATGTTGTGATCTAGTTCAAGGATCTTAATCGGTCCCTGTTTGGGTGCCAAAATATGGTGATCTTTTTCTTCTCAAAAAGCAGCCAGGTGATAAAAGTTCAGATCTTTTATTATCTCCAATATAGCCCAGTTAGCTTAGAGGCCTATCTCTCTGCTTGGTTCCAAGAGCTCTTGCCGCTTTGTCCTTTGCTTCTGCCTCTGCTTTCTTCAGCCTCCAGAGCCAGCATCGCTCTTCATGTCATTCCAGTGAAATCTCGACTTGTAGCTTCTTCCTCTGAAGAACTTCTTCGACTGGCCCATTGGCCTATTTATGCTCCTTCCAGAGAGAGGGATTATGGGTTTTCTCCCATAGTGCTCTCTGGCCCAAAGAGTTTCAAGGGAGGTATGAACTCATTGAACTCCAATGAGTAAAGGTGTGAACACAAGCCTTGTATTAATTAGTTCTACTTAGTACCTTGTTTCAGGTTCTGCCCAAAACATCTTCTTGTAAGATTAGATCAACTCTAATTAGTTAGCAGTTAGTAAGGATTCCAACAAGTATATATACATATATATATATATGCTCTAGTGCCTCCAATTTCTCTCCTCTTATTCTCTTATGATCTTGTTTTCAATTTCAATCTCCAAAATAACTAATGGGGAGGTAGAGCCAAGATGGTGAAGCAAAGGCCAGGACTTGCAGGAGCTCTCCCCCAAACTCCTCCAATTTCCTTTAAATAAAGACTCTAAACAAATTCTACAGAAGTAGAACTCACAAAAAGAAGAATGAAACATTTTTTTAATAAGACAACTTAGAAGTTCAGCAGATAAGTTCCATTTCACCAAGGTGAGAATGGAGAACAGTTCAATGGAGACCACAACAGCACAGCCTCAGTCCCAAATTAGGAGCAAGTTTGGGAATCACTGAATCAATAGCAGTATTAGAGCTCTTATCTCATAAATGATAAGCAGGTCAAAAAACTGGTCAGGGGGATATTACAGGCATCTCTTTTTCTGAACTCAGTCAGAGCTCTGTTGGTTTGTCCATGCTCAGATACAGCTCATAGTTTTGGGTCCAAGGACAAGAAGGATCACGAACACACAAAAGCTTGTGGCCACAGTGGAATAGGGAACCTTCTTAGAGTTCCAAGGTAGAAAAGAGTGCTTGTGGTCACTCACAGAGCAGAACACAGTCCAGCAAGTAGTAAAGACACATCTCTTTAGATCATACCATCTTGGAAGAACTGAAAACTTATAAATTCCTAGAATTATCTTTGAAAACAACTGCATATAAAACCCCTGAAGCTTGGGACAATGCACCCTCAACCTTGGAAGCAGAGCTCTACTTTAATAAAGAGTTAAAAGCAAAAAAAAAAAAAAAATGAGCAAACAGGGAAAAAATTCTGATCATAGAAGGACACTATGGAGACAAGGACAATCAATACATACACTAAAAAATATAATGAAATCATAACTTGTACATCCAAAGCAACCAAGAAAAATAGGATTTGGTCTCAGGTCATGGAAATTTCAAAAAGACTTTTAAAAATCAAATACAAAGAGAGATAGAGAAAAAATTGGGAAAAGAAATGAGAATGAATTATGAAAAATGCATCACCAGTTGGGTAACAAAACAACATTTTAAAAAACAAGATTAAGCTAAATGGTAATGGAAGTACAAAAAACCAAGGAAGAGGAGAACACCTTAAAAAGCATAATCAAGCAATGGAGAGATACAAAATTAAAAAAAAAAAAACTCCCTAAAATATGGAATTGGCCAAATGGAAAAGGAGGTACAAAAATCTCACTGACAAAAATAATTCCTTAAAAAATAAAATTGAACAAGTACAAGCTAACAATTTATGAGAAATCAACAAACAATAAAATTAAATTAAAAGAATTAAAAAAATAGAAAACAATATGAAATATCTCTTAAAATGCAGTTGGAGTTAAGTGACTTGCCCAGGGTCACTCAGCTAGGAAGTGTTAAGTGTTTGAGGTCAGATATGAGTTCAGATCCTTCTAACTTCAGGGCTGGTGCTCTAGCCACTGCACTATCTAACTGCTCCCATTTTCCTTTTTTTGGTTATATTTTCCACTTTGACAGATATCTGTGATATGAGTCTTCAGAGCTATTCTAACTTATATTTTTCTAATCAATGGTGATTTAGAGAATATTTTCATATGACTATAGACAGATTTTATTTCTTTGTCTGAAAACTGACTGTTCATATCCTTTGACCCTTTAACAACTGGGAATGACTTGTGTTTTTATACATTTCACTCAGTTCTGTATAAATGAGACCCTTATCAGACACACTTGTTGCAAAACATTCCTCCCAGTTTTCTCCTTTCTTGTAATTTTGGTTGCATTATTATATTTGTGTAAAAACCTTTTAAAATTATATAATCAAAATTATATATTTAACATTTTGAAATGCTCTCTATTTTTTAATCCTAAATTCTTCCCATATCCACAAATCTGACAGATAAACAATTCCATGTTTTCTTAATTTGAATACGTTATCACACTTTATTCATAAAGCATGTACTCTCAGTATAAAATGTAAAATGTTGGTCTGTATATAATTTGTGCTATACTGTTTTCCAGTTTTCCCAGAAAACCAAATAATGAGTTTTTGTTCCAAAAGCTTAAATCTTTGGGTTTATCATCAATAGATTTCCATGGTCATTCACTATAATAAAATTCATACCTAATGTATTTCACTGATCCACTGCTCCATTTTTTTAGCTAGTTTTATTTTGATAATATAGTTTGAAATCTGGTTTAACTAAAGTACTCTCTTTCACTTTTTTTTTCATTAAATCCCTTGAGCTTTTTTTTTCTACTTCTATAAAAAGTGTTTTGATAGTTTGATTGGTATGGTAAAAAATAGATTAATTTAGATAATTTTTTAAATTTTTATTCTATTGCTTTGGCCTATTCATGATCAATTAATATTTTTCCAGTTGTTTAGATCCGACTTTATTTGTATGAAATACATATAGTTCATGTGTTTGTCTTGTCAGGTAGCTTCCCAAGTACTTTATATTGTCTATAGCTATTCCAAATGGAACTTTTCTTTCTATCTTTTGCTGTTGGAATTTGTTGTTAATATATAGAAATGTTGATGATTTATGTAGGTTTATTTTGTCTTTTACTCAAGTTGTTAATAATTTTAGGTAGTTTTTAGTTGATTTTCTAGGAATTTCTAAGTATACCATCATATTATTTGCAAAGAATGATAGTTTTATTTCTTCATTGCCTATTCTAATTTCTTTTTTCTTGTCTAATTGCTATAATTAATATTTTAATACAATATTAAATAATAGAAATTATAATAGACATCCTTTTCCTTTCTGACTTGTGTACTATGGGGAGTGGGTTCTCACAATTTGCTTCTTTTGGGTGAATTTCAACTACTGCCCAGCTCAAGGGGTAGGGGGGGATCTTACTGCTGGATCTCCATGGTAACAGAGTCTTTTTGGTGGCTGGTCTTGGAAGAGATGTGTTGTTGCTAATAGAGGAAGGGCTTTGCTTCTGGGTTGTTATGGAAACAGGATCTCTGCATGAGTAACCACCAGGGGCAAGGTTTCACTGTTGACCATCCCTGGATTGGGACTTTGCTGTTGATCAGCAATGAGGTCAAGACCTTGCTGTAGGCTTGTGCTGGGGATAGGGCTGCTGGGATCCTGGCTGCACTGTACTGACTACTTACTTGTCTAAGGGGCTGCTGACTTGCAGCAAGGTGGGACTTTGCTGGTAGATTGCTCTAGATTTGGAGCCTTGCCCCCAGTTGTAAGACTCTTTATTGGCTGCTGCTATTGATGCTACTGTTCTTGGTTCTCATTCTTCCTTCAATTTGTGAGACAGACCTTTCCTACTTCTTTGCTCCTAGACCAATTCTGAGGCAGTTTTCTAATTGTGTTTAGAGGAATTTGGATGCTTTCAAAGGATTCCTTCCTCACTCTGCCATCTTGGCAGTAGAAATTTCTGGGTTTATGTCTCGAGAATCCCTGTCACTGTGCTATCTTTTTTGTGGTGAGATCCTTTTCTTTGTTCATTCATTCTTCAAGCCCAATTCCTGACTTTGGACTTAATTTAGACTTAATGTTAGTTAGCACTAGTTTCTGTGCATTTTTAGTGGAATGTCTGAGTCTTCTATTGCTATTTTCTTGGAGCGTTGAGTACACTTAAGGCTGGGGACCTGTAGTGCTTCCCAAATGGACTTTTTCAGGGAAAAAAAAAAAACTCACTACCCATTCCCTACCTGTATGAGCTTGGAAAATTCCTAAAATGTGTTTAGTTATGAACAGTAGTAGATTGCTCCTGGATTTAGCCACTGTTGACCAGCTAGGAAGGTCTTCTGATTCAAAGTGACAAAACTACTTATTTTAATTTGTTTTGGGATTCTTTCTCTAGTTATTCCTCTGCAGGCTGGAATAGAATGTAGAACTGAGACAGTGATGCTACTGCTTCTGAATTTGTTCATTCTGAGAACAGCTCTTAAAACCTGTCATTTTTCCTTATTCAGAACACTACTCCTAGACACAAGTAACCTCCCTAGTCTTCCCTGAATGTGTTTCATTTGGAATTGAATATTGGATGACAAAACTGCTGGATGACACTGATTCCCAACAGAGTGTACTGTTATGGATCTGAGACAATCTCTTTCCTTGAGTGCAGCCTCTTTCCAAATACTGGAATATTCTGTACAGCTGATATTGACCAGATCCTCTTCCTAGTGATTTTATACCTCTTTGTCTGTCTTAAAGTGTTTTCCTTCCTCATTTCTATATCTGAGTTTTACTAGCTTTTTTTTTTAACACTCACTTCAAATCTCTCCTTTTTCATTTTCCCAGCTACAAGTGCATTTACTTCTGAGAATACCTTCCATATGCTTATGTGTATATATACGTGTGTGTTTAGTTGTTTAAATAATCATATTGATATTATTAAATTTTATTTATTTACTTATTTTGTATTAAGTAATAATTATTTAAATATTGTCTCAACTGGAGACTTAAATACCTCAACTGGAATGTTAGCCATAAGGGCAGAGATTGTTTTTGCCACTCTTGTATGTCCAGTGATTAACAGTGTTTGGTGCCTAGTCAGGGCTTAATAAATATTTGTTGAGTCCCTGGTTGGTTTGGGCAAAGTTTGATCAGTATACTTACATAGAATACTGGTGTGTTTTGTTTTGTTGTTGTTGTTGTTTCCATTTACATTGTTATAATCATCATGTATTTTGTTTTCCTCTTTTTGCTTACTTGTGGTTTCCAGTCTTAATCATTCTATAGAACATGCCTTAAAACTTTGCCTTCTAAAGTAAGAGCTTAAAAATTTTCTTGAATTGATATGACATATTCTTGACAACTCATGAATATGTTTAATTCAATTCCCAAAATAGTCATAAGCATAGATCTTCAGCTGCAGTGAAAAGTTAAGTGGATTTGGTAAAAGAGAGATGACCATTGAAAATTTAATTTGTCAGAACTCTGGTGAGGTCTATACTGGTACCACATTGACATTTGCCACTGCTATTTTAAACAAGATTATAACAATAATGTATAATAATATAATAACATATGATAGCTAAATAGAAGCTGTGATTTGGTTGACAAGATGAAGAAAAAAAAAAAAAAACTGAAACTGATTCCTTGCCCAGAAATCTTTCAGGTCTCAATGGATAAAATCAGTTTTCACACCTGCCTATCATCCCTTATATTTGATAGGGGTTTTAATTTTCATATTCCAGTTAAAGAATAAAAGAAAGTTTTAGTGTCCATTCAGTTATTAATATCTGAATTGTGATATTTTATAGATTTAAAGAATGTGTAATTTAAACATACATACCTTTCAAAAATAACCCAATTAAAATTAATTTCATTTACTTCCAGTGTGAAAATTTGCTCCATCCATATATGTGTAATTTATAGTTTTAGAGAATCATATTAGGAATTTAGAGGGTCAATCACACAGATTAAATGTAAAAGCCATAGCCTGAATTTTCATCTTTCTAATTCCAATCTTAAACATCCCTGAACTATATCATATGGCTCTAAATAACATGAAATTCCCCTTTGTGAAGCAGTGTTCCTATTGGAAAACTGTCCAAGAGATGGCTTTGCTACTATTTGTAAACATCAATAACATAATGGATGAGGTTAAAATGTTGCAAAAAATAATTTAATAAAATTTTTATAAGTAGGAAATAAGTTTAACTTTTTACATGGTAGCAACTTTACACCTAATGTATATACTACTGATAACACTAAATAAAAGCATTGATTGAATGAATAGGGAAATTAGAAGTAAATAAATTTACCACACAGCTCACAGGGATCTTTGAGCTAAGGTACTTTATGACCTTCATTATTGTCCTTTGGGGGACAAAGCAACGACAATTAAAATTGTCTTCAGAGAAGTTAGATTAATTCAATCTATGCTTCCCCCAACCCTATTTATTTTAAGCAGTTAGGCAATTAACAAGATGCATTTACTTCTCTGAAATTATCTTAGTGGGACAGCAAAAACTAATGAATGGCAACTGTCATTGAAGACTTACAGCTGCTGAATATAATTAGTTTTTTTTTCCATTCCTTCCATTATAATATTATTCTCTTCTATTACGAAGAAAGAAATTAAAAATATTAAACATTTCTTCCAAACTAATTGCACACATCACCCTGAAATTAACATATATCATTATAGTAAATTGTTCTTTTAAAGAATTAATTTCTAGAGCTTGTTTGAAATTGCTTACTTCATGATTTTTCAAATGCCACACAATTCATAAAAATTGTCAGCTGCTTTGGAAGTTCATGGAGACTGAGATTGTGAAAATACAGAAATAATAACTATGCCTTTATTTTTTTAACGTGTAGATATAAATTCTCTGAGGTAAATTCTTAAAGATCATTTTTTTAATCCCTTCACATCACAGATGAGGAAACTGAGACCAAGGAAAGATGTAATGACTTGACTAATGTCAAATTGATTGAATGATTTTATTAGGTTCCTATTGTACAAAAAAAAATGCATTTTGCTAGTGAAGATATAAAGTTAAAGACAGGCTTTTACAATATAATTGGAAAATAGAGAGAACAATTTATGTCAATACATAGCTATAATATAAACTATGAAATCATAATATGTCATGGTAGTAAGAACAGGATTAAAACATCACCTGATTTTTAATTCCATAATTTTCATTTTGAAACAAAACATATGCATGGGTAATTTTTTCAGTATTGACTCTTGCAAAACCATGTGTTCCAACTTTTCCCCTCGTTCCACCCACCTCTTCCCCTAGATGGCAGGTAGTTCATTACAAGTTAAATATGTTAAAATATATGCTAAATCCAATATATGTATACATATTTATACAGTTATCTTGCTGCATAAGACAAATTGTATCTAAAATGAAAAAAAACACCTGAGAAGGAAAACAAAAATGCAAATAAAAAATAACAGAAAGAGTGAAAATGCGGTCTATACTCAGTTCCCATAGTCCTCTGTCTGCGTGTAGATGACTCTCTTTGTTGCTGAACAATTGAGACTAGTTTGATTTATCTCATTGTTGAAGAGAGTCATGTCTATCAGAATTAATCATCATATAGTCTTTGTTATGTTACCATGTATAATGATCTCCTGGTTGTGCTCATTTCACTTAGCATCAGTTCATGTAAGTCTCTCTAGGCCTCTCTGTATTCATCCTGCTGGTCATTTCTTACAGAACAACAATGTTCCATAACATTCATATACCATAATTTATTCAGCCATTCTCCAACTGATGGGCATCTACTCAGTTTCCAGTTTCTTTTTTTTTTTTTTTTTTTTTACTGAGGCAATTGGGGTTAAGTGACTTGCTCAGGGTCACACAGCTAGACAGTGTCTGAGACCAGATTTGAACTCAGGTCCTCCTGACTTCAGGGCTGGTGCTCTATCCACTGCGCCACCTAGCTGCCCCCTCAGTTTCCAGTTTCTTGCCACTACAAAGAGACCTGCCACAAACATTTTTGTACATGTGGATCCCTTTGCCTCCTTTAAGATCTCGTTTCAGTAGTAACACTGCTGGGTCAAAGGGTATGCACTGTTTGATAACTTTTTGAGCATAGTTACAAATTTCTCTCCGGAATGGTTGGATCCATTCACAGTTCCACCAATAATGCATCAGTGTCCCAGTTTTCCCACATCCCCTCCAACATTCAGCATTATCTTTTCCTGTCATCCTAGCCAATCTGACAGGTGTGTAGTGGTATCTCAGTTGTCTTAATTTGCATTTCTCTGATCAATAGTGATTTGGAACACCTATTCCTATGACTAGAAATAGTTTCAATTTTTTCTTCTGAAAATTGTCTGTTCATATTTTTTGACTATCAATTGGAAAATAGCTTGATTTCTTATAAATTTTAGTCAATTCTCTATATATTTTGGAAATGAGGCCTTTATCAGAACCTTTAACTGAAAATGTTTTCCCAGTTTATTGCTTTCCTTCTAATCTTGTCTGCATTGGTTTTGTTTATACAGAAAATTTTAAACTTAATATAATCAAAATTATCTATTTTATGATCAATAATGATCTTGTTCTTTTTTAGTCACAAATTCTTTCCTTTACAGGTTTGAGAGGTAACTATCCTATGTTCTTCTAGTTTATTTATAATCTCATTCTTTATGTCTAGATCATGAACCCATTTTGACCTTATCTTGGTGTATGGTGTTAAGTGTGGGTCAATGTTTAGTTTCTGACATACTAATTTCGAATTTTCCCAGCAGTTTTTGTCAAATAGTGAATTCTTATCCCAAAGTTGAGGTCTTTTGATTTGTTAAACACTAGATTGCTATAATCATTGACTATTTTGTTCTGTGAACCTAACCTGTTCCACTGATCAATTACTCTGTTTCCCAAATGATTTTGGTGACCACTGCTTTATAATATAGTTTTAGATCTTATACAACTAGGCCATCTTCATTTTTTTCATTAATTCTTTGAAATTCTTGACCTTTTATTCTTTCAGATGAATTTTGTTGTTAATTTTTCTAGGTTAGTAAAATAGTTTCTTGGGAGTTTGATTGGTATAACACTAAATAGATAGATTAGTTTAGGTATTATTGTCATCTTTATTATATTCACTCGACCTCTCCAAGAGCACTTGATACTTTTCCAATTGTTTATATCTAACTTTATTTGTGTGGAAAGGGTTTTGTATTTTTGCTCATATAGTTCCCAACTTTCCCTTGTTGTGCTCAATCTTTAGCCAATCATTTATTTATTGTCTATATGTACTCAGCACTCAGCACTCTAGGTAAGTACTATGTGAAAAATAAATAAATTTAAAAACATGTTCCTAACATGGTTGGTGAAATACTGAATGGATTTCACCATTTTTAAAAGCTAATTGGAATTATGTAAATAAATGAATTAAAATGTTAATATTCTTTGACTCAGAACTTCCAAACCTATGCTTATGTTCTATGGAAATCAATGACAATAAAGGAGTTCTTATACACATGAAAATATTTAGAGTAGCATTTTTTGAAGAAGAAAAGAACTAGACACAAAGGAAGGTCTGTCCATGAGAAAATTGCTAATGATTGTAATGAAAATTGCTTTGGTACAAGAATACAATTGAATATTACTGTGCTATAAGAAAAGATGAATACGATAAATTTAGAGATACATAGGAAGACATATACGAAGTTGTGTGGAATGAAGTAGACAGAACCAGGCCAACAATGCCATGATGATATACATGAATGTAAAAACAGAATGATAGAAACTGAATGTTTACTTAATCATATCATCAAGCTTGATACTAAAGGATAATTTTAAAATACATTTTTCTTCCTTCTTTTCAGAGATGGCTAGAGATAGAAGTATAAAACTACATATACTTTGAATTTGGTTGAAGTATTGCTTAGTTTTGCTGAGTTATTTTGTTTTTCTCTTTTTCTATTCTGTCTTGTAAAGGGTAGTTCTCAGGAAGGGGAAATAGGAAATCAAATCAGATTAGTGGGTTTCTGAAGGGGTACACATAAATCCATCAATATGGGCCAGAACTTTGTAACAGATATACATTAACAAAGGGAAAAAGAATTTATGACAAAAGGAATTTGAAGATGGCCTCCTGACTTTCTAGGATGATCTTTTTTAGATTCCCCTTGTTTCTTTGTCTACTTTGATAGATGGAAACTGAGGAACTGAAATTAGAAAAAAAAACAATCAGTTTTCCTTGCTTGTGAGATGATTACAACATTTCAAAGCAATTCAAGTGAGAGAATTAACATTTTTAATAAAAAAAAAAAGCAAAATTGTGATATAAGCCCAAATTTCATTAGGTTAAAACTTGATTAAAAATTATAAAGAAAATGCACTAAAACAATTTATAGTAACATTTAAAAGGACTCTAAGACATTATTGACTAGAGAAATTCAAATTCGACTTACCTTGAAATATAATTTTATACCTTTCATTTTACACCTAAAATGATAGAAGGAAAAAGTAATAAATGTTGAAGGTGATGTAGAAAAATTGGAACCTTAATTCATTGTTGGTGGACCTGTGAGTGAATCCAACAATTTTATAAAGAAATATGGAATGATATCTATAAAGTTGTTAAACTGCAATACCACTATCAGATCTATTTCCCAAAATGATTAAAGAAAATAAAAAAGAAAAAAAGAACCTACTTGTTCTAAAATATTTATAGTAGTTCTCTTTGTGATAACAAAGAATTGGAAATTACAGGGATGCCCCTCTGGAGGAGCTAAGAATAGTTGAGTCTAGCAGCTATCTATTAAAACTCTTTCAGTTGGAGAATGGCTAATCAAATTGTGATACATTGTTCATGAAGGACTATTACTCTGCTATAAGAAATGATGAACTCAGTGATTTTAGAAAATATATATGGAGAAACTTTCATAAAATAATGAAAAATGAGATTAACAAAATCAAGATAACATTATATACAATAACAGTAGTATTATTTTAACAACAACTTTGAATAATTAAGTTATTCTGATTTATAAATAGCCAAATTAAACTTAAAACTACTATGAAGGAAAGTGCTGTTTGAAAGGAATGTTGCTATAGTATAAGAAAATATAAGTTGCTTGATTTAGAAAAAAATGGAAATACTTGGGCTTATACAAAGAGAAACTATCTACTTTCAGGGAAATAGATTACAGGAGGAAATAAGCATAGTGTGGTCTTGCATATGTGTCTATTTATAGATATGTATATGTATATATATATATCTACATTTAATTGTAGCCTTCTTTGGGGTGTGAGGGGGAAAGGAGGAGAAAACAATCAAGTATAAAGTGCACTACAGATAACAAAAGAATACCAACAAAAAGCAAAGAAAAGCTGGCAGCTTTGAAAACACTGTATATCATTATAAAGGTTTGCTTGAAATGAAAATTTATTATTTTATATTAAATCCTTTCTTATGGTATGCTATGTACATTGAAGTGTTTTGAGTTTTTTTCCTTCATTTTGAATTAAGCATAAAATAAATATTTTTTTAAAAAGGTGCCAATATTATTTGGCATTAAATTTATTTAAATATATTGTCAAAAAGATCTCTTAATCTTGTTACATAAATGTAGGTAATCAATTTTAAGTCAGAATGCATATTGATATTTTAAAAGAAAAAACAAAATCAATTCAAACATCAATATCTAGAAGTTAGGTGAAGGGCAGAGAAATAGCATCTTGGGCTACACACTATGAATGAGTTTCACAAAAGGAATAACATTTTTTATTACAGTGCCTGAAACATAGTACATGCTTGATGATGATGATGATTGCTGCTGTTGTTATTATTTAAAGTCTCCACCCACAGCTGGTTTGAAAAAGATGCACTGTTTAAGCTAGGTTCAAGCTGTATTCAACACTAGTGTAAAATTATCAGACAAGTCTTCTTTCATGAGTTTCAAGGATCATTTTACGTGTGTGTGTGTGTGTGTGTGTGTGTGTGTGTGTGTGTGATAGAATATGGAACTAAATCCAGTTAAGGCTCTAAGAAGCCCAAAGCAACTCCATTATAGTGAGTCAGTCTATTTTCCCATTTCCCTCTGTTTGTTTTGTTTGCCCTTGAATATTGACCCTCTGGGAGAGTACTCAGGAGATGGTGTTGTGATTCTCTGCAATCATCCCACCTCTACTACCACCTTAAATCTGAATTTCCGTCTGTGATGAATGCAGGTCACATTCTAGGCCAAAGAGAAGGATAAGACAGTCTCTGCTCTCGATGAGTTCACATTCTAAAGCAGGAAACAACATAAATAAAAAAGTTTCAGTTGCAAGTTAAATGGTGAATTCCCATAGTCCTTAGGGCTTAACACCAAAGCAGATAGTAATGCATCTTTTTAAATGTATGTGACCAGATAATGACAATATATTCTGCAGATTTGGGAATCACACATCAAATCTTTCTTGACAAGGTAATTCTTCATTATTTAGGAAAGATGCTCTCTTTAGAGATAGAACCTAACCATTGAGGAAGAGTTCCCCTAAATTTTACCAAGGATTTCTTCATGCTACAGTAACATTGAAGGCAAAGTATTTCATAGGAATTTTCCAGTTTCTTGAAGGGAAAAGGGAAGTGGGAGCTTGTCTCAATAATGAGTCCTATTTCATTGGTGACAAATATTAGGCAACCATAGAGCACTTTGAATTTTACTTCTACAGCTCAATTCAGCACCTACTATCACAAAAATTCAATTCTTTTCAATATGAATTTATTAAGTTATATGCAAGTTCATTGAATCTCTCTATATATGATACATTCTAATTTGCCAGATGTGCCTCAAATGATTGGTTTGGTCATTTTTTTTTTTTTGGAAAGGGGAATGCATATATTCATCTTGGAATTTGTCCAAAGAACACAATATTTTTCATATCTCTTTGTCCATGTTTCTTCCATTAGCAGAAAAGAGAAAAGGATCATGCTTATTATTTCTATATCTCCCCTTAGACACTAATAGTATGCACATAGTGAATATCCAATCAGTGTTAAGTACCTACTGTGTGCTTGACAGTGAGACTATAATACGATGAATGAAATAAGTGCTTATGTTCTAAAAGGGAAAACAAAAAGGTATAATTACAATAAAACCTATAATTATATTATAGGCAGAGATTCTGATTCCACTATGGCTTCATATTAATAGGTATATATACTTAGATGTGATGCTTCTCTCACTTTCCAGTGTAATGGTTCAAACATTTGAATAGGAAAATTGAGATAAGGAATTTTTGTATGTATTTAAAATCCTCTGAAATGTCTAGGCCTACTTATTGGAATAGAAGCCTGGACTTAAATATTAATTCTAGAATTTTTGCAATGCTGTGATCAAATGCATCATTCACTATCTTGAAAATCAAAGCATTTCCTTAATTCCAGCTTTAAAAAAAATAACACCATAAAAATATAGAATCTTTTCAGAGTACTATTTACTGTGGAACAAGTATGAAAGCAAGAAATATTGGAATAGCAGAGAGCCTTGATGAGATGATATATGTAAAGCACTATAAAAATGTCAGTTGTTATTACTGCGGCTGTAAGTCTGACTAGGCAGGAGGTGTTAGACCCTAGAGTTTCTAGTATGACTGAAAAATTCTGTTTTCAAGGCCTCAGAAGCAGACAAACTACTAACAGTTGTCAGTTATTCCCTTAGCTGTTAAGGAAGTATACTAACTCTTAGCGATATTGTTAAATGACATGACAGTGGAGACTAATCCGTTCATGTGGTGAAGGGGCAAGGATTCTTGGAAAAAGAATGTGATTAGAGCTAGCATTGTGTGAAGTGAATTAGCAGTTGTTCAGAATGATTAAAGAGATGGGGAATAAGAAAACTAGTCTTATTGGATAGTTCAAAAGTCTGTTCATAGGGGAAGAAAGAAGTTTGAGGAAAGAATTCAGTGAGTCTGTCTTTGAAGACTACATGATCATAGATTTAGAAATGAATGGATAAAAAAAATTATTAAGAGTTTATTTAGCACTTTTACTAAAGTATAGCGGATACAAATAGAAGGTAAGACAGTCTGCTCTCAATGAGTTCACACTCTAATGCAAGAAACACCATCTACAAAAAACTTTCAGTTGCAAGTTAAATGGTGAGTTCCCATAGTCCTTAGAGTTCAACACAAAGTGAAGAGTAATGCATCTTTTAAAATGTCATTTTACACTGATAAAATCATACCAGTGAATGAATGAATGTAAAAGGACTTATGAAATGTTTGCTATATGCCAAGTCCTAACTCAAATGCTGGCAATACAAGTACAGCAATACAAATACTCCCTAAACAAGGAGTGATGGCCAGGAAAGGAAATTTTGGCTTGGGGATTTTGTGAATAGAATAGGGGCTGTCTCCTGGCACAATGTGATCAGAGGTAGTGGTGGTTTTGTTATTAATACATTTCTCAGAGTAGGTTGTGAAACAGAGGAAGAGACACTGAGGGATATGAAATTGGAGGATGGCAGGTTATAAATGCAGATGCAGGGAAATACATGGTTGGGTTGAAGATGAGTTTGCATGGACTCAGTCAAGTGGCTGAGCTCCTCTGAAGCATGAATTGACAGGATATTTAGTAGCACACAAGTACAACCCACTTATTTTGCAAGCAAAGAAATAAGGTCCTCCAAAGGAGGATTCAACTATAGATCAAATTAAAAATATATATATACACTGTGTTTCCCCAATAATAAGACCTATCCCGAAAATAAGCCCTCCCCTTACTGTGTAAGATTCCTCTAAATTAAGCCCTCCCCCGAAAATAAGCCCTATTGAGATTGCTACTGTAGTGAAGGTGATCCCCTGTGCTACACGCTACATTATGGTACCCTCTGTATGCATCTTCTCCCTGCCCCCCGGTGAAACCCACGCTGCGCTCTGAGCTGCATCCAATCAGAGCTGCAGCAGTAAGCGCTCATCCTGATCTTCCCCAGTGATTTGCTTACTGGTGCCATTGAGAGCATTAAAATAAGCCCTCCCCTGAAAATAAGCCCTCTGGTGTTTTTTCTGTCCAAAATTGGTCTAGATGGATAAAAGACTTTATGTAAAGCAGTTGGCTTAGGCAGAAAAGGTCAAGTAAGTACCTTAGGTGTAGGTAGTCAGAATCCAGAGTCAGAAAAGTGAGAATTAGCAATAGTGTCACTTAACAAATAAAGAGACAGAAGAATGAGTTCTGACCCCAGGTCTGAGGGATCCTCAATCCTTTCTTCATGTGGGCTGACAGGCAAGGAATCCCAGATGTATATTTGCAGCCAGAGGAGAGATGGAAACCTGAAAAAGAAGCTGGCACCTTACAATTTCATACATTAATGTACCGATTGCATATATGACCAAACTCTGCAGCAAAGCCTGATATGCTCATTTCTACATTCATATCTATATTCATATATTCAATGTTTTCCTAACTGATTTAATACTCCCTATTCACATCAGTCATGGCTGCTGTTCAGGCTTTGGAGACTCAATTTTAGAATTGAAATCAGTTCTGGCATTAGGAATATGTGATCGCTAGCCTTAATAACAAGGTTTGAACTCTTTAGAAAAGTCATGGTTCTTCTCTCTTTTTTTCTCTTTTATATCATACTTCGAAAGAAAACGTATTCAAAAGAAAGAAAATAAACTGCCTTCACTACATTTGAATGATATCATTCCTCTATCCATGGTCTTATATTATAAAAGCAAAGGTAATAAAAAATAGAGAAGCACAAAGAAAATTTCCTTCCTTTCTTCCTTCCTTCCTTCCTTTCTTCCTTCCTTCCTTCCTTCCTTCTTTCCTTCCTTCCTTCCTTCCTTTCTTTTCCTTCCTTCCTTCCTTCCTTCCTTCCTTCCTTTCTTCCTTCCCCTTCCTTCCTTCCTTCCTTCCTTCCTTCCTTCCTTCCTTCCTCCCTCTCTCCTTCCTTCCCTCCCTCTCTTCCTCCCTCTCTTCCTTCTTACCTACCTACCTTCCTTCCTTCCTTCCTGATCAGAAATATTTGTTACAAGGAATTTATTTTACCTTTTTCTTTTTTTCATCAATCAAATTGGGTAGAGATGAGAGGAAGAGAAAATAGATTTATTTTCATTTTTTAAAAACTATTTAAAAATAGAGAGGTGGGGAGGCACTATAGATGTGGAATAGTCAAAATTTTGTTGATTTTGCCTAGTTGTGTTATTTGATTACAAGAAACCTCCTAGAGTGGAGAAATATATAAATATTTGTAATGTACAAACAAAATCATTTTAATTATTTTTCAACATATTCTTAGATATCATTTAGTTGAGCTGCCTCATTTTAGAGATGAAGAAACTGAGATACACAGCGGACAAGTGACTTTTCCCAAGGTCATGTGGGGTAGTTAGTGGCAGAGCTGGGATTTAAGCCCAAATATCCAGAGCCAAATCTATGATGTGGGAGATAGGGGAGGAGAGGGGGGAGCAGAGCTATGGGAGAGAAGTGAGAGAAGATAGACTGTCTAGATGCTTCTTGAGTTGTCTCCACCTCCAGTGGAGCTGGTGGCAGAGGGAGAGCAGGCTACCTCCCAGGATCTCGAAGGAGAGGATCAAATTGACCACGTTTTTCCTCTCCCTGCCGAGCTCAGACTCTCACATTTCTTTGAGTCATGATTTGGGCCCAGTTTCTTTTTGCTATTGTGGTTTTGGCACATTCCCTTACCATGCCCTATTTACTCGATCCATATGGTGGTTCTCATTGTGTTTGACGCCACACAGTTAGCCATCTTAGGAAACAGCTGATGTTTGCTTTCGGCTTCTCCCTGAGAGGAGAGGTAGGGTCTCTGATATTTGCTTGCAGCTCTAAGGCTTGGGAACAATCTCCCAGAGGGACGGAGGGGAAACAGAGGTTTCGCTGCTGGCTTCTGTGAACTTGGCTAACTGACAGCCCGCAGCTTTGGGAAGACAGAGCCGGAGCGGGACAAGAAAGGGCCTTCTTTGTGTCCTGTCATTACTTATGCCACATCTGCCTCTCGGCGGTTGTGTCAATGAGTCACCCTAATTACAGCCCCTTGGATGATTTCCTCAGTTTTACAACACATACTCAACGGTCTAAATGCCTCGTCAGGGAAGAACGACATGCAAATCTTCACAGAGCTGGTAGGCTCCAGGATCCAGCCTTCTTTAGACATGGTTATTAGGAAAGTCAGGAAAAACAGGCCTCTTGGCTTCCTCCCCCAGAACATGTCAGCCAGCACTGGGTTTCCCATAAAGATCAATAGAATAACTCTTCCTTATGGAAGGGCAACATATTCCTTCATAATTATAGTTTGTCTTTTTTAATTACATGAAGTCTATGTGAGATCAACTATAGACATTGTCCACCTTGGAAAGGACACAGAAATACACTATACCTGCAGAGTGCTGACTGGGGCAATTTGCTTTGCATACATAGCTCTGATTATCTGTCTATGTATCTATTGCTCTATCTAGCTTCAGCCCATTACATCTATCTATCTGTTTTTCTTTCTTCTTCTTTCCTTCCTTCCTTCCTCTATTTTTTCCTCCCTTCCTCCCTCCCTCTCTTCCTCCTTTTCTTCCTTTCTCTTTCTTTTCTCTCTCTCTCTCTCTCTCTCTCCCCCCCCTCTTTCTCTCTCTCTCCCTCCCTCCTTCTTTTTCTTTCTCCCTATCTTCCTTCTTTCCTTTTTGTTTCTTCTTTCTTTTTTCTTTTTCACCCTTCCTTCTTTTTTTCCTTCCTTCCCACCTATCTCTCTATCTCTCAATCTATCTCAAAAGCAGCCTAAAAGTGAAAAGAAGATTGTATAGAAAGAAGAATGTGCATTTGAGGCTGCTTTACCTTTCTTGAAGGGTCAGAACAAAAGGGTGTCTAAATAAGCCTGTATGCCCGTGTAAAAGTCTGAAGTGCTTTTTTAATCATCAGCTTAGTGGGGTCACTATGACCTCCTTCTCTCTGAATTACTGCTCAGCTGCCAAAAAGCCTTTTTTCTTTTCCCTCAACTCCTGCTCTCCCCCCTTTACATTTTGGTCTTGGGTTAATTGACTTGATTTACACTATTGTAGAGGCAACTTTAACCACAGTGAAGGAGAGGAGAGGAGTTTTTGCATTTCAGACCATGACGTAATTAGCCCCATGGAAGTTCCTAGACTGAGATGATGTTTATAGGTTAACAATTTCTTACCCAGAAGAAGCTTGAGCTTTTTCTTGAATGAGTTTTTTTTAATTCACAGTAGATAATGAAGGGACTGTTGTTGTTGTTCATTTTTTGAGGATGCTGTCTTGACTTTCCAGTAAATTGAATTTAAGTGAGACAGAGCTGCACAAAGTCATCGCCTCACTCTTTTGGCATTTGAATGCTGGGTGTTCCAAATTTAAATACAACAAATATTCGTGTCCAAAATATGATTCTATAAATTGAAGGAGTTAAAATTTAGGTAATAAATAATGATTGAAGGAAAAACATGGGAGATGGAGTAGTATTAAGAATATCTTAGAGATAGCGTTCACTGGCTCTAAAGAGCTGCTTGTTAAATTTTCAGAAGCAACATTTATACCTCAGAAATCATCAAATACTACAATCTATAGCTTTTTGTTGATTTTTAGATTTAATAAAATGATGAACAAGATGTTAATAATGCAAATAAAACTTGAAATTATGTTGTTTGGTTTTTGGAGAGCCAGTTGTTTAATATTTATCAGCACAGCCCTGAATGGCATTGAGAAGAAAAACAGAAGATATTCTGTCAGTTGGGTTAATTTGGAGTTCTGCCTCCAACTTTTCCAAATTGTGAATGAACAAATCACTTTATCTTCTGGAGCTTTAATTTGATCATATATAAATTAGAAACAACAATTAATCTACTACCTACCCCTACGGTCATTGTGAGAAATGTATCTTGCAAGTCCTAAATATTAATGAGTTACTATTGGCAGAATATGCCAGATAACTATAATGCAAAGTATTATTCAATAAGTAAAAAAGAAAAAAAAATTCTGGATACAGTATGGGTTTTTTGCAGGGGAGGGGTTCTTATGGGGGCATATTTCTGGAAGGGGCAACTTTTGAGTTATAAGATAAAAAGATGAAAAATTATCCTGTAGGAAAGGGAATCAAGAGGACATTCAAGGCATACAGAATAGCTGAGACAAAGACAGATATGATATCATAGGGTATGTTTGGGGTAATGCCAAATTTAAGTCTGAAAAATAGAATTTGCAATGAATTATTGAAACCATTTCACCGTTGCTTCTTCAATCAAAGAAAATTCTCAGATATTTCCTGAGCTGGAAATTTAGACTCACTCTCTCTCTGTCTGTCTCTCTGTCTCTGTCTCTGTCTCTGTCTCTGTCTTTCTCTCTCTCTCTCTCTCTATCTCTCGTGTTTATTATTTATTTTAAGGAAAGATTTAGATTTGTTCCAATGTCCCAGGATGACAATTCCCCTCAGAAGTGGAATAAATAGCCAGTGGTGAAAGTTGATGTGTATTGAAAAGACAATCTGCCCTATAATCACTCTCTCATAAGCTTGTATATGTATCTTACTTGTGAGGGTACTATATTAGTTCACCATTATCCCATTTGCATAAGTTTTTTGATTAAAGAACAGAGCCACACCCTAAGAAACTAGGGGACAAGGCTGGTATCTCTAATGAGGGTAGATGACAAAACAATCTCAAACATGAGTAGATGCCAGAGAAGATAAGTAATATAAAGCAAAACTCTGTAAAACCAGAAAGCACAAGATGGTTCTGAGTAGGATGAGAATAGAAGTAGGTACAGAAGGGTTTATAGAATCATAGACCTACAACTGGAAGGGACAAAAGAGGCAATTGAGAATATGAGTGTTTCCAGGAGGATATGACACACATCCAGATAGTAGGAAGCTATTCCATACATCATTTTATTGTTGAGGAAACTTAGGCACAGAAAAATAAAGTGATTTTCTTAGGATCACAGCTAGTAAATATCTGAGGTAAGATTTGAATGCATGTCTTACTAACTCAAAGCCCATTGTTTTTTTTCTGCTAAGTCATCCATCTTCTCAGTTTTTTTTTAATTTCCTCACTGAGGAAATAATGAAAGTCTAGGGACTTCTCTTTAAAGTTGCTAATGTGAAACTGAGTTCTATGCACAGAATTAACACCACAGGATGCCCTCTCTCCAAAAACACAAATTCTTTGTAATAAAAGAGTCAGGTATAAACTTGTTCAGTGTAAAAAGAGTACCAACTTACAGTATGTCAATGTGGCTTAAGTAAGCATATAAGTGAGTATATAGTGTAGCTTAGCCTTATTGCCTGTAGTCAGTTGAAATTTGTCTTAGGAGACGTGTGTTTAATATAGTTTTATTTGGTATCTTCAGTTGTCAAGAGAACAGAAACAAGATTCCTAGTATATTGGGTGGACCCCCCAAAACATTTGTGTGGGAGGATGCAGACGAAAGTGGGATAGGATAAGTTTTGACCTACATCTTTGGAGGAAATTCCCACATTGATAAGATCAAAGGTCATCTAGAGTATTGGATTATGCATTTAATCATCAAAAACTGTCCTTAATAGGGATGCTCACAGAAAAAAAAAAAATACAGCCAATAGTAATTATACACAAGAGAGTTCCAGAGAAGAAAGTTCACTACAAACCCTTGATCCAGTCTATTATGTTTCCTAATATTATAGTTCCATTATTGGAAAGGAAGATTGGAAAGGAAGGTTTGCTATTCAAGAATGCAAAAATGCATTTCAGAATCCAGACTTCTTTTCATCTCTCATGGGATAGTTTTCTTTATCAGAGTGTTCTTGGAGGATAGATATGTAAATTTTTATGCAAAAGAGGGTACAGTAATTCAAATTGACAGTTGCCCTATTTGAAAAAAATACAGAATGTGAAAACCATGGAAATGTGTGTGCTGAAAACAAAGACAGTCCTTGTTAAGGGCAGAATTATTTGGTATGATTTCATTTTTTTCCTCCATGCATATAATTTCTCTTTGCCTTATTTATCTATTGTGTAATTGAGTTTTTTCAACTAGAGTCTTAGGTGGATACAGTTGTCCCTTTCAAAAGGAAAATGTAAATCCAAACTAATATACACATCATAGAAATACAGATGATTCCTTTCATTTATTCTGCTGATTCCTGCAAAGCTCCAATATTGCACCTTCCATCCTGACTATTCTGTAGCTTATAATTATTTTCCCTGGAACTAATCACTGTAGTTGAGAGAGCACGCCATTACCACTCTGGGATAAATCTTATCATTCAACCCGGATGCTGTCTCTGTTGCTGCATGTGTGTGGGAGAGTGAAGCTTAAGGAGCTTGGCTTAATTAAAGATGGTCATAAACTCTTCATTTTCACTCAAGAGAGGGTCAGAGAAAGAGATTTAAGATGACACCGAGAGGGCTTTAGAGACAATGTAAAGACATTGTAGTATCATACCTGTATTTTTTGAATGAGAGATGAGGATAAGGCTAATGAATGAAGATAAAACAAATGAATTAATCAATGGATGATTGAATAATTTCCCATCAGCACTGAGGGGTCCAGAAGACAAGTGGACCAGTGCCCTTTTATGATGTATATTTTTACCATCTTCCTCAAATCTTATTAGGGTGTAAGCTCCTTGTTGTCAGGCATACTAATTTAATTATATTTCTCTAGTGCACATAGTAGGTAATTAGTCAGTATTAAATATATGACATGTGTGAGTCAATGATTGAGTAATGGATTTCAATGTAGAAAACATAAGAAGTACTTACAGAATACATTTTGATTGATGTATGCAATGGTCTTCCTCTGAGCAAATTGCCCCACCCCAGATTCAGATTTACTATACCATGCTCCTGCCTCAATGACTCACTATTTCTCCAGAATGTTTCGGGGTGGGATGGCAGAGATTCTCCCTAAGTGTCACACTTAAAGGGACCTGGTCATACAATTAGGGCTCAATGGTGCTACAGTGCCATCCCTGGGAGAGCATCATGCCCTCTAACCCCCTGAAACAGAATTATTTTATGTTAGCAGCTACAAAAAGATAAGCTCATTCTTTGTCTTAGCTTATTCAGCTTCACTTCCTAGAACATGAGAATGCAATGGACTGCCTGCCAATCACAGTGATCTATAGGGTTTTTATTTATTATCTTTTTTTAAAATCAAAATAGACTTCCCTATGGTACCATTGACAGGAGACAAATCTTACAAGGTATTTGCTATTTCCAGAAGAAACAAAGTGTTTTAGAGGGTGAAGAATGGATTTCCAATGTTACTTGAGCTAGTATTCACGGATAAAATTGAAACCATTTGTCTATATTAAGTACAGATACCAACTTCTGGTAGGCTTTTCTTTTAGCATTTATCTTTTTTTCTTTCTCTCTTCTGTCAATACTGCTGAATAATTCTTTCTTTTTCAAGGAACAAGTTTCTAATTGAAATGGGGGAAAATGTAAAAAAAAAGAATCAGCTATAGGAAATTTAATTGAGGACTTAATTTCATTAGATATAAGTAAAATGTTAAAATTCATATGGTTCTTTTATGAATCAACAGAAGAAAAAATCATGCACAGATAGTATAACTAAGCAAATAATTACTGTCATCTAATATCCATTAGACCTCTTAGTCTGAATAAAATCTTATCATTCTAAAATGATTCTTTTTTCCATGTTTTCCATATGGTAAAACTAAGTCAGAGAAGAAAGTACCTTCTGCAATGTCAGAATTGATTCCTAGGAGAGCACTGATCCTGCTTGCCAGAATCATCTATTATAGACTAACAATAGTATAGAGTAATTTGAATGATTGGGAGGGAAATGTAAATGTATTCATTTAAAAATAACATTGGCTGTATATTGTACTCTAAAATTTACAGAATATTTTTTATTTATTCTCCCATTTAATCCTAGAAATAAAGAAGCAAATGACCTTGTTAGCTAGGCAAGATGTGTCTCAACAACCCCATTTTACAGATGCAAAAATAAACTTCAGAAAATTTAAGGATCTTGCCCATAGTCACAGCTAATAAGCATCAACAGAGGGAATCAAATCTAGATTTCTCCTGACTCTTGACTCTAAGACTAGAACATTTCTCAATATGCTTGAGTCTTAATTACATATGATATTGCCAAACTACTATAAAGTTGCCAAAAAGAAAATAGTGCAATCTAAAAACATAAGCAGTTGTGTCTACTATATTTTAAGATGAAATTTAACAAAATACAATATATCTAGAGGAAAGTGATCAGGATATGGAAAGGTCAGAAAATAGAAAAGCATTTTTTAACTGACAAATTAATATTTAGCCACTAGAAATACTCAAAGGAGGGAGGCTATATGACTTTCATCTGTGTTGGAGGAGGGATTCCTGCATTGGGTATTGTCCAGCTAACTAATAGCATAACTTCACCATCTTCCTCTTACCTTCCCATACACACCCACATACATGCAGTTGCCTTCTACACACAAAGAAAGCCCAATTTACTCCTAAAAAGCAGAGATTACTGTCTTATGAGCCACTTACCATGAACATTTCAGATGCATTTAGTATTTGGTCATAACTGAGTTGCATAATTTCAACTTTTGCATCTTTCTATATATATATATATATATATATATATATATATATATATATCCAATAATTAGAACTCCTAGTTAGAACCTGATTTGCTGTGATCACTCTATGTTTATCCTCCTTCCAGGTTTTGTTTGTCTCATATTTCTCTCTATGCCATTAAATCTCTGGATTATATTCTAATAGTTTCTTCAAGAGAAACTTAATCTTGGTTATTATATTTACTACTATATGCTAAAATTACATCTTTTAGTTGTCTGTGTAAGAATTTCCATTTGGCTTCCATCTTTCACAACATTCTGATTTTTTTCCACCAAGAATGTCTGGAAGTTCTATTTCATTAAAATTCATTTTTTCCTTGTAGTATCCTACTGCTTTTCTGGGTAAGTTACTTTTGGTTATAACTATAAGTCTTTGCCTTCTGGAATAATATATTCCAAGTTTAATTTTCATTTATGGTGATGACTACTAAATTTTGTTTGATACTGATTTTGTCTCCTTAGTGCTTGAATGATTTCTTTCTGTCTGTTTGTATTATCTTTTTATTGACCTTTGGGAAATTTAGGTTTTGGCTACAATACTCCTGGAAGTTTGAATCTTGGGGTTTTTTTTTTATACAAAGTAACTGGCAAGTGGATCCTATCTTCTCTTTGGCCTCTGATTCTAATAATTTTGGAAATTTTTCTTATTTAATTCTATTATTAATATTATTATTATTACTATTACTATTATCATTACCATGGCTTTCAGGTAGTCTAATAATTCTTAAATTGTCTCTTATTTTCTGGATCAATTGTTTTGTAATGAAATATTTTTCATTTTTAAATCTCTCAATTTTGTTTTAACATTTCTTGATGTCTCTTGGAATCATTAGCTTCCATTTAGTCAATTCTAGTAACCGAGGCATTCTTTTCTTTTCTTTTCTTTTCTTTTGGAGTGAGAATGATGATAATGGTAAGGATTTTGAACTTCTTGTCTCAGTATATTCATTCTCTTTCTGTGTTTTTCTTCTAAAGGTCTAATTTCTTTTCTACTTATCTCTTCTAAGAAGTATGTTATATATGTTCCCAACATGGATATTATTCAAATCGCTTCATATAGATGTTTCAAATTCAATCTTTTGTTCTACTTTTAACATTTTATAATTTGACCTCTCTGTTGCCATAATAGCTCTATATGTTGGGATTCTTCTATTGTTTGTTCATTCTTCCAACTTATTTTTTTGAATTTGGATTTTTCTTTTGCAGGGAATATGGAGACTGAAATTTTTGCCTTCTTGAGTTCTGCTATTTTATTGGTGATATTGAATTTTATATTACATTAGAATCTGTCTTGAAGATAAGTGAGACAAAGTTCCCAAAGGGATGGGATCTGGGATGAAGTCTGCTGACTTTCTTCCTGTTCTGACTCCACTATAGTGGTTTGCAATTTCTTTCCCCAACTCATTTTGCAGATGAGGAAACTGAAGCAAATAGGGTTAAATGATTGATTTAGAGTCACGCAGTTACTAAGGGTCTGAGGCCATATTAAAAATCAGTAAGATAAGTCTTCCTGACTTTAGGCTTAGAATTCTATCTACTGTAGTATCTTGCTGTCGTGACTGTGCTTAGATAGATTTAAAACTTTAGTTCAAGCTAAGTTATCAATGGTGGGGAGGTAAAAGGGGATGCTGCTCCCACCATTCAATTGATCAATACAAAATGTTAACCGGTACCAATTCTCTGTTTTCCAGGAGTAGATCTCCAGCATCTCCCATATGGGTGATTCAATTTTAAGTAGTATAGCCATATATTATATCCCATTATGCAAAGAAATGCTAAAACATGGTTCTATCTGTGACATATAACATCTCCAAAAGACATAGTTACTGAATAATTAAGCATTTTATCAATTATTGCTAGTTGATAATTAATAAAATGGGGCAGTGACACTTTGAATGCCAAAGATCCCTTGTGGAATCTTCCACAATGCTTGTTCGCCATTGGAAGAGTGAGTATTCCTGGGAATAGCAATCAATTCTGATTGGTTAATAAATAATGAGAAGACTGAATATCATAAAGTTAGGTGGGTTTATTCTAATGAGGAGCTGGGAGACCATGACTCAGATCACTTAGTCTTGAACAAATAGACTTATCTCTTATCCAAACTATCCCCTGGGGCAATCTAGTCAAAAGGGGGGCTACCTCTACTCAGACTTGGCTAACTAAAACACAATGGGCCAGATTTTTCCTTAGATTCAGTTCTTTGTAAGATTCTCTAGTTAGGTGAAGTCTTCTACACAATAAAGAAAAGCGTGTGTCTTGAGAATTCAGACAATTTCATCCATCAACAGAGACAAATACCTACAAGTTTCTGAAAAATTTCCTGGTCTTAATTCATTGATTATAAATACAAGAGAGAATACTTAATTTTCTCACAGCACTCAAGAATCTAACATTACAATGGAGAAGAAAACATATCAGAACATATAAGACAACATGTAAATAATATGTACATACAAGATATATATAGTGCAAATAGAAAGTCATCTTATTAGTATTTTGGGGAAGCCAAGGATGAATTCCTACAAATGATGGAATTTGAGAAGACTTTTAAACAAAGTCATCAAGTCCAGAGACTTTTGCCTTGAAGTAAGAAATGAAAGTGGGCTAAGCATGGGGCACAGCCATTGTCAAAACCCAGAATCAAAAAGTTCAGTGTGGCATTGAAGGAACTGCCAGTAGACCAAGATAGCTCATAGTATATAAAGTATAGAAAACAATAGGAAAAGTAGATATTATTTTATTTTTCTCATTAAAAAATTTGATATTAAGTTAGTTTTTAAAAAAAACAAAAAGAAACATTAAGGCACAGTGTTAGAATGTGGCCTTGGAATCAGAATAATCAGATCTTTGGGATGAATGTATATGTGTGTTTATATGCACATATTCACATATGCATAATTGCATGCATATATACAGACATGCACCGGTTTTACATTTATCTATAATTCTTCTGTATGTGTGTATACAAACACATATTCTGTGTGTGTGTGTATACATACATATGGGTATGTCTGTGACTTGATCTTTCCTTAGATGAAATATAGAGGACTAAATCTGTGATTCTGTTTCTAGAGTTTCTCTTTCCAGTGGCATCAAGCACAATCCCTACAAACCTTTCCATTTTAAGGGGTTTTCTTCTGTGAATTTCTGCAAATATTCTGTAGCCAACATATTGAAAGCTTCCCCTGGGCTTAGACTATATGTCTATTATTGATCATTCTTACTACATGACTCCTTCATTTCCTTTTCTATCCATAAATGAACTGTAGGATGTCCTTTATATCACTTTTTTGCACAAAAGCTATTTTTAGTGATATATAATTATACTTTAATGATAAACAACTATTTAGTTATGAATACTTTTGTGCCATGTGACTTGCTGGTGATCATATATGCATATATGCATGAATATGAGTAGCAATGGGAAAATATAACCATCTGTAAGAATTTTTTCTTCTCCTAAGTCTATCCATATCAAACTTCATTTCCCCATGCCAGGAGTCCCAGGTTTACAATTCCTTTGTAGCAATGATTTAGTATAGCCTAAAGACTTCCAGCATCCCCACAAGATTCTATTGGTGGGATCTGTGATATCAAAATTATTTTCATAATAATACTGTAATTTTAATTTCTAATATGCTACATATCCAATATGATCAAGAACACAAGCAAACAAAAGCTCTTTAGTATCCTGAACAACTCTTAAGACTGTAAAAGGGTCATGGAAATAAACAGAAAATTGAGTTTCTGTCTTTTTATCAAAAGACTAGCCCTATTAGAAGTGTGAGTAGAGTATTGAGTAGATTTTCCTTTGCCTGCTCAAAGTGGAGAAGTGGTATAGAATTAAATGAACCCAAACAATCATACTTCTTCATCTGTCCTTGAGAGACTGGACAAAGAAATAAAACAGGGGAAATAATCTAAGGTCTCCCCAATTTTAATTTGCTATTAATATGAAGGAAAAATAATCATTTCTCTCAGCTAAATTATACATAAGGAGTCTAATGGGTTAAATATTGACTTAGTTTTAAAATGTAATATTATCCTTATTTTATTGTATTTTTATTTATTTTAAAAAATATTTCCCAATTACATTTTAATCTAGTTTGGGATACACTCAAAATAAAGGTGCTGGGAGCCACATGTTTGACACCTCTGGTCCTAGAGAGTAGTAAGCTTGTAGCTTCTTTGGAAATGTTTATTATGCATTGCCCTCTTGGTATCATACATTGTTTATTTGCTTATCAATTCTATTCTGAGCAAGAAATATTTTAATTACATAAAAACAACTATTAAATGCATCAGTGAGACATAGGCTCCATTTTACAAAGGTCGTATGATAGGAGCTGAATTATAGAGGGATCAAGAAGTTTTTGCCAGTGGTTGGGTCTCAAGATGTGTATCCTGTGTGGGTAAACCTGTAAATTCATAATTCTTCATAATTAGAGTTGATCTAATCTTACAAGAAGATGTTTTGGGCAGAACCTGAAATAAGGTACTAAGTAGAACTAATTAGTACAATGCTTGTGTTTGCACCTTTACTCATTGGAGTTCACAAGTATGCCAGCTTCACAAAGTAAACTTTGTAACTTTATGAGTTCACACCTCCCTTGAAGCTCTTTGGGCCAGAGAGCACTATGGGAGAAAACCCACAATCCCTCTCTTGAAGGACCATAAATAGAGCTTCAATGGGCCAGTCAAAGAAGTTCTTCAGAGTGAAGAAACTACAAGTCGAGATTTCAGCGGAATTACTCTCTCCGAGGCAAGGCAGAATATTTTCCACTTGGCTGGCTGGTGGCAGGAGAAGAGTTTTCAGAGGAAGAAGCTACGAGTCGAGAGTTCAGTGGACAACCAGATTCATCTTCATCTCACACAAAGATACTGTGGTATCTGTGGCTGGGCTCCTGCATGCCCCCCACTGAGACCAAGCTGGTCTGAAAGACTCACCAGAAAGCTAGCCAAGCCCCAAGTGATGGAAACAAGAGATTCAATGAATTAGAGAACAAGAGAAACAATGAATCTTCACAGACTAGGAATAGCCTATGAGATAGAAAATTGTCTGTTCTCTGAGAATCACATAGAGACTGGCACTAGCTGAATCTTTTTGACTTTGGGAATGTAGAAACTTCCAGGTTGAGCATAGGAATCCACTATCTCTTGAATTTCCTCCTGTTTATCTGATTTCTACTTCTATGTCTCCTTTTCTAGTTTCCCCTTCAGCTCATGCCTTCTAACCATCAGTATTTATCAGCATTCCAACTTGAGTGTTCTTTTCTCCTTTTATACTATTTCACTTTTTAATCTCATCAGCTACCACAGATTTCATTGCTATCACTACACTGATGTTTCTCAAATCTCCCTTTCTTACTCCAGTTTCTCTATTGATATCCAATCTAGATTCTTCAATTACCATTCAATATCTCAGATTGGATGTCAACTCAACATTGTAAACTCAGTATGTCCAAAATAAAACTATCTTTGCCCCCTTGCTACCTTCCCCATTACTAGATAGCAGCAATGTCCTTCTAGTCCTTAGGTTTACAACTTTGAGGAATTATCCTAAATAGCATCCAACTCTTCATGACCCATTGGATGTTTTCTTGGCAAAGAAAACTTGAGTGGTTTAGCATTATCTTCTTCAGTGGATTAAGGTAAATAGAGGTTAAGCAACTTTTCCTAAGCCATACTTTTAAGTGTCTGTGGCTGGATCTGAACCCATGATTCTAGGCATAGCACTCTATCCACTGAGCCACCTAACTTCCTAAATTTTATACATAGAAAGTGCTCAATCAATATCTATTGACTGATCAATTGATTTTCAAGAACCTATGAGATATAGGTACTGTTTAGTTATCATACAAAACAATAAAAAATAATCTTATGGTATACTTCATCACCTGCCTCTTTGACTGCTGAAATATTCAGACTTTTTCTTTCTGCCAAAGCAAAAGGTCAGATAAGTCAACTCAGAAAGAAAAAAAATCAATCAAAGCTGTTGTCTTGCCATTATGTAGACAAAGCCTAAGAGTGAAAAATACATAAAATTAACATTATCCATAGTAAAGAAGGGCAAAATGCAGTAATAAATTGAATCCGTAGCTAGTGTAACATGTTTTGGCTAGTGGTTTAATTCTGCTTTTTAAATTTTGTTTTTGTGGAAGTGCTAACAGAGAGGCAAGGGAGAAAAGTGGAAGGAGAGGACTTGCCTTGGAGCCAGGAAGATGGAGACTGAAGGCTTGGTTCTGAAATATAACGTTTGTGTGACTGTGGCCAATTTATTTAACCTAGCAATTCCCTTACTACTTCTGGAAGACTATGCATTGCTGAAGAGCTACTAATTTTCAACAATGTAGAGTTTCTATGTCATGACTTTTACATGTAAAAGAAACTAATATAAATGAGTTTTTATAACATGACTTTTACATAAGTCCAAATATTTTTGCCAGCCCCCTTTACAAATAAAATAAGAAAATTGAGTTCTGGCTTTTATTTCTTCTTGTTCTTGTTCTTCTTCTAATTCTTCTTCTTCTTTTTTTTTTCTTTTTCTTCTTCTTCTTTTTCTTCATTTTCCTTTCTTTGAAAAACCAGTGAGAATTGCAATAGTCAAATGTAGTCAGAAAGAAAAGCAAATGGAATATAAAATTTACCAAATGGGTGATAGGCATCTCAAAACACTACAAATTATTGTCATTTAAAAAAAAAGGGTTGTATGTATAGAAATAAACTTTGGTACCATGCAGTGAATGTATATGAATGTGTGTGTCACCTACCAACCTTTTTTCTCAATCTGTCTATTTATCTATTTCCATCTATATTTGCAACTATTTATTAATCTACAAAATCTTTCTGGGCTTCTAATTTCTTCACTTTGGGAACTTTCAGGGTGTTATAGAAACATTTCAAACTGTCATTTGAGAGCCAATATTTGGCATAAGCATTTATGCTTTAAAAACTAGAAATGCTGCAAACCAGGGATTGGTTATTTGTTTTATTGTTTTATTTTTTGTTTAGACTTAAGAAAAATGTTGCTAATTCAGATTAAAATTAAAAGTGTCACGTATAATTTTTTTTCCAGCATCAGCTGTTAAACATTTGCTAGTATACCTGTACCTTCCTTAGGAACTTCCCTTTGTTGAAATTTTATTCACTAATATAAATCATGATTTAAATAATAAGTAATTATAGAGATAATTACTTGAGAAAATGAGAGGTGAAGTGACTTACTCTTAGACACATATCAAGTACATCCCTTGAATCCAGATCTTCCTCAGTCCCACACCATCACTCTTCCCTATGCTTCTTTTGTGTATAGACATGATATTTTACTAATAAATGATGAAATCTGAAATTATAATCTTATAAATTGTGCAAATACAAAGTCTATCCCATTTATTATCAAAATAAAATTTTTTCCCCTTTTGGTGTGATTTTCCTTAGACAACATGACAAATGGGGAAATGAGTTTAAAAAATTGCATATATTTAACCTATATCAGATTTCTTGCTGTTTGGGGGAGGAGGGAGGTAAGGGAGGGAAGAAAAAAAAATGAGGAACATAAAGTCTTACGAAAATGAATGTTGAAAACTATCATTACATGTATTTAGAAAAACAAAATAGTATTGAAAAAAAGGAAAAAAGTTTATTCTTATCTTTTTTTTAATCTCTTGGAACATAAATAGAATTTACTATCATTCCAAATGACTTTCCCAAAATTTACTGCAATTTAGAGGAGTGACTAATATAAGATGACCTCAAATTCAAACTAGGGAGACAATACTTTTGAAAGAAAATAGAATCTATAGTGATTATTATGGGTGGTTTATTGTGTGTATATGTGTGTGTATACATGTGTGTCAGAATTTTTATTTTTTTAATGACTTTTTATTGATAGAACGCATGCCAGGGTAATTTTTTACAGCATTATCCCTTGCATTCACTTCTGTTCCGATTTTTCCCCTCCCTCCCTCCACCCCTTCCCCCAGATGGCAAGCATGTTGAATGGGTTGCAGTATATCCTAGACACAATATATGTGTGCAGAACTGAACATTTTTCTTGTTGCACAGGGAGAATTGGATTCAGAAGGTATAAATAACCCGGGAAGAAAAACAAAAATGCAAGCAGTTTATATTCATTTCCCAGTGTTCTTTCTCTGGGTGTAGCTGCTTCTGTCCATCTTTGATCAATTAAGGCTCTCTTTATCGAAGAGATCCACTTCCATCAGAATACATCCTCAAACAGTATCGTTGTTGAGGTATATAATGATCTCCTGGTTCTGCTCATTTCACTCAGCATCAGTTCATGTAAGTCTCTCCAGTCCTCTCTGTATTCATCCTGCTGGTCATTCCTTACAGAACAATAATATTCCATAACATTCATATACCACAATTTACTCAACCATTCTCCAATTGATGGACATCCTTTCATTTTCCAGCTTCTAGCCACTACAAACAGGGCTGCCACAAACATTTTGGCACATACAGGTCCCTTTCCCTTCTTTAGTATCTCTTTGGGGAGATACTAAAAAAGTCTTTTGAAGTCTTATAATACATCTGAAATTTCTTACTCAATAGGAGCAATACTAAAATGTATATAACACAGTAAAGAGTCTTCTTCTGAACGTACTCTGCTTTGAGATGACTGACCTTGGATTCAAAAAAAGTATATCAACATAGTATGGTCTCTGCCAATTTCTAACAATCTAGAAAATTTTGGAATGCATCTTTGGGAAAAAACAAAAGCACTGTTATATGAGTACTGGGGTGAGTGAGCATAGAGAGGTACATCTATTAAAGTTGCCAATCAGCTGCTAATTTTTTTTTTCATTTTGTATGGATTTGGGAACAAGTGTCTCTACAGTTAATGAAGACTGTTACTAAGACATAGATTACTTGAGATGTGTGTCAGTGCAAAGAATTCCTAAATTGCTTATCACCCCAAGATCCTTAAGAGAATATAGTAATTAGAGTAAGCATGCAATGAAGTTTATAGGCATTTATTAAACATTTACTGTATGTTGTGCACTATGCTAAGAATACAGATTCAAGCAAAAAAAATTATCTTTACCCTTAAGGAGCTTATATTCTAATGAAGGAAGAAAATACTTTTTAAAAAGGTGCTTTAAAACAAGGAGTGGGGAGGGAGAAGTTCTCCACATTAACAAAGGCTCTTTCCTTAGTCCTCAACAAGTCTGACAGTTTGTTAGTCAATCAAAAAGCATTTTAAGCACTTATATACAAAGCACTGTGCTAAAGCATTGTGGATTCAAATAAAAAATAAAATCTTTTCTCTTAAGAAGTATATTTTCTGATAGAGGAGAGAACATTAAAAAAATTCATATGTAAGTACATGAAGATGTATGTAAATATATGTATGTACTACACATTTATAAGAGTGCTATTGTTGTTCAGTTGTTTTTGAATCTTTGTGATCCCATTTGATAATGTTTTGTTAGTTTCTTCTCCAGCTCATTTTACAAATGAGTCAACTGAGGCACACAGAGTTAAGTGATTTGTCCAGGTTCACACAGGTAGTAAGTGGCTGAGACTTGATTTGATCTCAGATTTTCTTGAATCTAAGCTTGGTATAACACTTAACTGCCCATATACAAGACTAGATGAAGGTCATCTGAAAAGGAAAAACATTAACAAATAGAAGAATTAGGAAAGATCTCCTATAGATGAAAGAATTATAGATAAATTCTGAAGGAAGTCAGGGAAATCCAAAAGCTGAGGGCAGAGGAAAAGCATTCGACTTTAAGATAATCCATCACAAAATCATAGATGGAAGATGGTTGGATGGAGTGCTATGTATGATTACCTTCAGATAGTCCAGTGTATATGATCAAGGAGTATATAGAGGGGAATAAAAATGCGAGATTAGAAATGTAGAAGGGGGACAAGTTATGAACAGTTTTTAATGCCAAATAAAAATTTTCTTTTTGACCTGGATATAATAACGGTGCCACTGAAGCTTCTTTAGGAAGCATGGGAGAGATTTGAGGCAACATTTTCAGGCCTTTCCTTTTGGGAAAAGTCCATAGACATAGCATCCTGTTAGGAGACTACTAGGAGACTCTAAGAGATGAAGGTCCTGAATTACAGTTACAGGGAAATGGGAACATATACAAGTGTAATGGCAGGATGATTGATATCCTTAACCCCAATCCATTTGAAGTGAGAATGTTTGCCTGAATATGTAGATGTGGGAACCATCTATAGAGATGATAACTGAATTCATGGATCTGATAAGCTCACCAAGTAAGATAATAAAAAGAAAAGATGAAAAAAAAAATGAAGGGAACCCAGAACAGAAACTTGGAGAGTGTTTTATAAGTAACTGTAAGGAAAAAACCAGAATGTTATTTATGTTGCCATCAAAAGGAAGACAAGAGAAAGGACCACTTTAAGGAATAAATAGGAAATAAAAGGAAAAATACTATATGACTGAAATCAGCACATCAATCAATGCAAAATTTTTCTTTCATATAATATTTTCTACTAAAAATAATCTTCAGCCTTGCAAGTATGGAACAAAATAATTAATAGGGAAATGAAACCCAAGACAAATGGAATGATAGTAAACTAATGAGCTTGTCTTCACATATAATACCAGGCCAAGATAAACTACATCCTGGGGATTGAAAGAATATGAAGATGCAATTGCTGAACTGTAATCAACAATCTTTGAACATTCATGAACTACAGAAGAGACATTGCAGGATTTAAGTCAGGTAGAAAGTCATTATAACAGTTTCATGAAAGGGAAGAAGAAGAAAATCTATGAATCTAGTATGAGTTGATCAAGAGCAAGTCCTGCCAGAATCACAGAGTTTTTGTTTTTGTCAAGGTTATTGGACTGGTCATATGTCAGAAGAATGCCCTAATATCTGGATTTTAGTACTTCCTAATAAGTCTCTCAAGACGTGTTTGTGAATGAGTTATAGACATATTAAATCAGTAATATCAATCTCATAAAGAAACAGGGGCCACTAAATCATATGGAAGGATTCCACAAGACCACATATTGATCTAAAATCACATCATCACCAGTATATATGTTCTATAGCAGTTTTATTTAATTTGTAAATATTTTTCAGTTACATTCTGGTTTGGGCCTCAGTTGGACTGCATACAATATGTAATAACTTTGGACTAAATAATTATATAATTTGAAGGAATTTAACCTCATTGAGTGATGAAACTCAAAGATTTCTAATTAATATATTAAAGTCAACCTGGAGGAATATATTATATCTTAGATCTTAAAAACTGGGCCCACTTTATTCACTATATGCATTAATGACAAGTTGAGGAAGCGATGATGTATTATACAATTTGTGGAGAATATCAAGTTGGAAGGAGTAATATATTTTTAAAATATAATCAGGATGCAAAAAAAGAACTCAATTATATAATACTTTGGATTGAGTCTAAGAAGATTACATTTATTAGAGAAAAATGCAATGCCCTGCATTATTTGGGTAAAAAAAAATGAGTATAGCAATGGAAAAGAGTATCTAGAATACCTCTATCACACTAGATTAATAGATATTCATATCTTCACCCTAGAAAGACCTATTTGTCTTGAATGTGGAGTTCAGTTTTAGGTGCCACATTCTAGAGCACCTAGATATGACAAGTTTTAATTCTGTTGATGACCTGGAGCATATTTAAAGAAGTACCATTCAGTGTGTTAAAGTAACTTTTGAAATATGACATATGGGGATTGATTGAAGAAATTGAGAATATTCAGACTGAAGAAGCAAAGGCTTAAAACATGTTAGTTGACTTCAAATATGTTAAAGAAAAATATGTGAAGAAGTACATTTTAGGCAGCTAGTGGCCTAGTGGGCAGAACTCTAAGCCTGGAATAAAAATGTAAGGTCAAATCCAACTTCAGAAAATCATCAGCTGACCCTGGTTAAATCATTTAATTTCTGTTTGCCTCAATTTCTTCAAACAATAAAATGACTATAAGAAAAATACCTATGCTCATGGATTATTATAAGGATCAGATAATATAATATTTGTAAAGTTTTTAGCATGTACTTGGTGCTTAATAAATGCTTATTTGTTCTTTCATTATACAAGTGTAAAAAAAAATTCCTAATAGCTGCTCCAAAATATAACAGGCCACCTGGAGATGCAAGTATTAAATACCAGACAGAATATTTACATTTTAGCTTATTGATCATTGTCAATTATTTCATCATTGGATGTCTCCAAGAAGGTGATAAATAACCATTTCCCAAGCCTCTCATAGAAGAGATTGTTATTCATATAAAGTTTGGCTTGAAATTCTCTGATTCTATGCACAATAAAAAGTGCTTTGAGAACCAAAGGCCAGGGCTGAACATGGTAGACCACAAAGCTCTGAGGCCAAAGGATCCAGGTTCAGATCCTGCTGATATTCTGGGTGAGGTTGGGGAATATCTTCTAAGTTTATACCCTAATTCCTCATCTATAAAAGGAGAAACTTGGATTTGATAGCCTCTGTGGTCCCTCAAAACATATTATACCTCTTGTATAGAGATAGAGAAGGTCTTCAGGGAGTTTTATCAAGATTTGGCATTGGCAGGGTTCTTAATGTTCACCTGGACCATATCCCTTCTTTTATACACGAGGAGACAGAGGTCCCAGTACAGTGACTTTTCCAAAGTCCTACTGGCATTGATTGGCAGTGTCTGAATTTAAACCCAGATCCATTGATTCTAAATCTGGCACTCTTTTCTCTGCCCCATGAAGCCTTCTAGGGTCTGTGGTGTAAAGTATATGTTGGTAGATGCTTAATAAATGTTTATTTATTTCCTTCCTAATATAAGGGGGAAATTTTTTTTAAAGTTTTTTTTTTGTTGTTGTTGTTGTTTTTTTGTTGAGGCAATTGGAGTTAAGTGACAGGATAACACAACTAGAAAGTATTAAATGTTTGACACCAGATTTGAACTCAGGCTCTCCTGACTCCAGAGTCAGGTGTAATACACTGTGCCATCTAGCTGTTCCAGGAGAACTTCTTAATAACTGTCTAAACATGTAACATAAGGCAAATACACTTTTAATTCAATCTTCAATTAATAATTTAATCTTCAGCAATAAGAATTGGTTATAAGCAGACCCATTAATCTTCTGGTTAAATAATACTTTACATTTAGAGGAGACTTTCTCTCAATTTCTGGGTACCCTCTCAGAAGCACAAGTCATGATATAAATGTTAGTATTCTTTTGTTCTGAAGAGACACCTTGCCTCTGAGTAGCTCAAGGCACTCTCTGAACATAACACATTGTTATTCCGAGTTACTGTTTGCATTGAGGAGGCTCCCTCTACTCCTTTCCCATCTCCCATTATTAGCTCACTGGAGGAGGTGTGCCTGATGGCGTGGAAGAAGCAGCTTTCTAGCAGGGGGGCTCTGGGAGGATCCCTGCCACTGAGCGAGATGCTTTGTGCCTTTCCCTTTGTTCAGCATCCTCATAAAAACTGAAAAAAAAGCCCTTCAGTCATTCCCCAAGACATTCTCATCACATGTGTTTGAAGCTTATGTTAAAGCATTAATTTGCCGAGACAATAAACTGTCATTTTCCTCATAGCAATTCTGAAGCACTATTCACTTTTAATAATCCAAACAGGGTTAAATATGCTGGGAATCTTTTGTCCTCTGCAACAAATGATTTGTGTTTCAAGGGATAGTGTGTGTGCAGTGCCAAATGAGCAGGTAAATTGGTTCTTGCTTCCTTGTAAAAAACTCCCCACCTTTTACGGGTGTGAATCTCAGTAACAGGTAACAACCAGACTTCCCCAGCCCCCTTCTTTGTGGAGCAGCACATGCCAGAAGCTATTTCACACATTTTTAACTTGGTATACTCGTAGGCATAGTTTAAGGTGCTGTGCAAATAAAACCCAAGCACATATTAAGGAAAACCATTTGATGCTTTCAAATTTTCATATTCTCTCTGGAAGTTCCCTGATAGTCGATAGGGAGGAACAGGTTAATACTTGCATAATTGATTGAAAATTGCTGCTAATTGGCTTGAGGTTTAAATGAGCAAGTGAAACCTGACAGCTGGGATAGTCTTAAGATGCTGCGTAGGAACTTAATACATGGAAATATAATTTACCTTTATGTGATGATGTTTATTCTCTGAAAATTAGTTTGAAATTGAAGAAATCATTTCTCACATCTCCAGCTAAAACAAACAGCAGTGCTTAAGCTCATCATCTGAGTGTGTAGTCCTTGTGGGACAATGTTTGTCTGTTTTATGTGGAGCTTCTGCCAGCTTTCCTCTGGGATGGCTGGTCTGGAGAAACTGACCTGGTGCCCTAAGAGAGGTTAGAAGAAATTGTCTAACATCTAGGAAGGCAGTTACTTTTCAGACACCAAGATTTTCTGAGCTGAATTTGTGTAATGAGTGCACTGGAAATTGGAAGATGAGATTAAAATGCTGTTTGTCATGTACCGAGATTTCAGAAATGCTTATCAGCCCTTCGCAGCTGAACACAGCTTAGATTAAAAATGATCTGACAGAAAGGGAGGCTGACTGCAAATGTGGGGCTTTACATCCAAGCTAATTACAAAGTGCATATTAAACATGAGGCCTGTGATGAGAGCAGCTGCAAAGGTCTTTATCTATATTAAGAGACTGTCCACCTACATAATAAGAATAATTATCAAGGAGTGAATTCTTAAAAGAAATGACATATAATAGCACATTATACAATTTCCTCTAATTTTATAGGTCTATTTCACAAGTCCCAATAAGGTGTAACTGTCTTCTGTCTGGAGCCAGGTGACACATCTGATTAAAGAAAAGGCTCATTCATTTAAATGTCTTTTGTGCTCACTCCTTTTTGATGGCCCCAGAAAGTGTCAGACATCAAACCCTGAGGGACCCAAACCTGTTCTGTGAACTGAGAGGAAAGAAACTGAAATGTTTCAATTCAGCAGAATTCAATTCACCATTCATTTATGATATACCTACTGTATGCAAGTCATTGAGCTCCTCTGAGGATAAGAGAATGAGAAAGTCTTACTCTTCAAAGAGCTCATAAAAGTAAGTAGAGGCAGTAAGGTGTGTACATAAATACATGTGTCCTAACTTTACCATCTTTAGGGCAGTTAGAAGGATTCTATCTAGAAAAAGGGTTCAGAAGTAAGTCAATTTTGTTGGAACGAAATTAAAAATGAATAAACAAGAAAGAGATATGTAATAGGAGGGAGAGGAAAGGAGAGAAAGAATGGGGAAATTATTTCACATCAAAGAACAATGTAAGAAAGAGTTTATAGTGGAGGAGAAAATGTTGGAGAACAGGCAATGCTTAAACCTCATCCAACAAGCATTTATTACACATCTATTATGTAGCTTGAGAGGAAAATGAGTGAGTGGAAGCAACAGGTTTATTTGTGTTTTTTTTAAGCAAAGTAAAAAGCAACAATGAAAGAAAAATACAAAAAAAACTTGGGAATGTTCTCATTTGTTGCTGATTTTGTTTATAATAAAAAAGAAAAAAAATGTAAAAAACAGTGTGCCATAAAAGATTATAATGAGAGTAAAGAGGAAAGTTCAGATAATATACTATATCAAATTTGAAAAGAAAGAAATTAGTTTCAGCAAAGGCTGAAATTAAGAAAAGATTTTCATGAGGAAGTTCTTACTGAGTTAGACCTGGAAGGCAAAGGATTTTAATTGGAATTTAATTTTAATAGAGATGGGGAAGGAGTACATTACAGGTATATCAAATAATCTTTGTGTGTAAATGTGAAGTGGACAAAAGATAGAATGTCAAATTCAAGGAGCAACTACTAGTTCAATCTGGCAAGAAATAAAAATAGCTAATAGTTTTCTAGCATTTATAGAACAGCCACCATGTGCCAAGTTCTATGTTAAATTATTTACAAATATTATTTCAGTTGATCTTCCCAAAAATTTGAGGAGGTAGGTGCTATAGTTACTGTTTTGTGGTAGAGAAAACAGGCAAGTAGAGATTAAAGAACCTATTCATGGTCATAAAGCTAGCAAGGTTGGATTTGAATTCAGATCTTCCTGACTCCAGATCCAGTATTCTATAAGCTAAATTACCTGCACTAAAACAAATGCTAATGAAACAAGTTTGCAAAAATAAGTTGTAGTCCTCCTTGAGCTATCTGAAATTCTAGGTTGAATATTTTTTTTTAATTCTACAAATGATGGGTGCCACAGAAGTTCTTTGGGAGCAGGAAAGTAACATGATCATACTTGTGTAAGGAAGATTATTTTGGCAGTTGTGTGAAGAATGAGTTGGGATGTGGTTGGGAGAGCAGTTAGAAAGAAATCCATTATATTAATCCAAACAAGAGATAATGAGGACCTGAATAAGGTGGTGTCAGCATAAGTAAAAAGGAAGAATAGATACAAAAGATACTGCCAAGATAGAATAGACAGGATTTGGCAATTAATTAAATGTGTGGGGTAAGAAAGAAGGAATCAAACATGATAGCCATTTTTTGAGCTTGGGTAACTGCCAGCATGGAGGTGCCATTGATAGAAACAGGAAATTTGGGAGGAGATGTCAGTATGGGGAATAAACTGATGATCCTGCTTTGGCATATATTGAATTTAGGTGGCTAGCAGGATATCCATGTTTGTTATGTAGAACTGGAATGGATGAATGAAAAGATTAGAGAGAGGTGGGAAAGAAACAAAAAATCACTGTCCACTGCTAAAAGCCACTTCCTTGAGTCTCTTGTTCTACCCCTCTCAAAGTAGCCATGGCAAATGATTGGTTATGCTGTTCCCTAAGGATAAGGAATGGAAGTTGGACAATATCCTTTAAATCATTAAATTTTTATTAATTTAAAATTCACCTTTGCCATTTACTTCTTTCTATTATGTTCATTTTAAATATTATACAGAATCTCATACAAATTCAATAATTTATACAATCTCTAACTTCTCTTCTCCATATCAATGATCCTAATTTCTTTAATCTCTGCTCTTAAGATTTTGCCCATTCTTCTCTGAATTGCCTCAAGTTTTGCTTCAAATTAAACCCGCTATTTTCCAGTTTTAGTTGTCCATTCCCTTTTATATTGTAATAAAAGAAAAACAAAGAACAAAATACAGTCAGAAAGTTTTGGTATGTAGACAATAATCTTCTAGCAGTGGGAATGAAAATTTCCCAGACAAGTCTTTACAGAATTCTTTGAGAGCTTTATGAACAGACCAAATCATGTAATTAAGTTACTCTTGACTCAAGGAATTAACTGATATGATCTCCTCCATGAATTTTGGCTTCTAATACCCCATCCCCACTTCACATTATGGAAGATACTTTCTCAAAGGTGATACTAATGATCAATGATAACATCCTCTTTGTCATTATTCCCTAAGAATTTTTGTAGCATTTCAAACTAGCTTTTGAGATACCACCTGGCTTCTCACTGCTCTTTCTTTCTGTGCCTTCTCACTATCTTAGCCCTTTTGTATGATATTCCCCAAGACAATATTCTCAGCTATTTCTCTTCCCCTCATTGTATTTTCCCTTTACCAACTTAATCTACTCCTAGGGCTTCAACTATCATTGCTCTGAGGAAGCAACATGATATAGTGGAGACTGCTAGAGTGAAAGTCAGAGGACCCACCTAGCTTAAAGTCAGTCTCTATTATTTATTATATGACATTGGACAAGTTCCTTAATTTTTCTCAGTGGTAGTTTTCTTAAACTGCAAAATTATGAGATTACTCTATAAAGTCCCTTTCAGTAATTTTGAAGCTTTGAAATCCAGATTCTAAATTGGCCTTTGTCCTGAGCCCTAGAAACATGTTTCCAACTGTTTCCTACAATCTCCTCCTGAACATCTTCTTAGCACTCAAATTCATTTTATCCAAAATGGGTCTTCTCCCAATTGCCCCAAATCCAATTCCTACTGACTTTGCTATTTCTGTCAGTGGTATTACCCTCATTTCCTGTTTATTTTCCCTTTTCATTCTCATTGCCACCAATTCATCACTACCTATCTTGACTCTGTAACAACCTTCTTAATTCAACAACCCACCTTCATCTTCTTTCTTCAATCTATTTTTCATCATGCATCAAGATAAATCATCCATATTCATAAATATATTTATTTCTTTTTTCCTGCTAAAATATTGTATTGATGTTGATTCCCTCCTTTTTATATATAACTAGCACTTTCTAATGATTTTTTACTCCCAAAGAGAAGCCTCTATTTCAGTCAAATGAAACAAATTGACACATTTGTAATGTCCAAAAAAAGGATTTGTCATTCTGCAAATAGTATCCATAGCTTCACTGCCAAGTAATATGAAGCCTGTTTCACCATCAAGCCTTCAATCTCAATGGGAAACTGTAGTTAGCAAGATTTTTAAGTTCTTGAGTGTTGTTTTCCTTTACATTATGTGAGGAACATGTTACTTCATATTCTGATTATTTTTATCTTGCTCTGCATTCAATTATAAAGTCTGCTAATGTTTCTCTGAATTTTTCATTTTCTTAATTATGGCACAATTATTCTATCATATCATATACCACTCTTTGCTTCTGGACAGCCTAGGTGGTGTAAAATGCCAGACTGGGAGTTAGGGACATCCTTTATAAATCCAGCTTTGCATTTTAGCTGTGTGACATTGGATAATTCATATAACTTCTGTTTGCTTCAGTTTCTTCATCTTTAAAATAGAAATAATTATAACACCTACCTTCCAAATTGTTATGAAGAAAAAATGAGACAACTGATAAGCTCTTAGCATAGTGCCCAGCACTTAATAAATGATATATATTATATATGATTATTTCTATTAATGTTTCTCAAATGATCAGTAACCATTTTCCAGTGTTTTTCTAGCAAAATTATTTGGTGCCATTCCAGTGCTTTTCTATGCTCCTTTCAAATAGATTTAACATTTTTTCCCTACATTCCTCTCTCTCCTCCAATATTCTTCCATATTCTCACATTTACTCTTCTGTTTACTGTATCTCAAATATTATCACCATCCACTTCAACCTTTAAAATAACATTCAACCTAATTATGCTTCCTTCAGTTGATAATGATTCTTTTTTTCTAAGGCCCTCACAAAGCACATTACCAGCATCGATGATATGTTTGTTTCTCTCCTCAAAATAGCATGAGATAATGGATAACTATCTTCAACATCAGGAAGAAAGAATATAAAGTCCTGACTCTAACACATTTTGGCTGTATGATATTGAGCAGATCACTTAACTTCTCAATGTTCTAAGCAATATTTCTGAACAAAAGTTTCAGAGAAGATTTTTCTCTGCACTGATTGTTTCCTCATGCAAGAGTTCTTTGAACCAATGAAATTTCAGATATAGCCACTATCACCTCATTTTGTCTTGAGTTATATGTGTATGTCATACCATACTCTCTACTTCCAAATATTCAAGTTTAAATTCCTATGGACATCAATTACACATTATCTAAATACTGTATATTGTACTTTGCCTAAGGATAATATTTTACAAACTATACATATTTTGATACATATTTGTTGAATTAAATTTAATTGGCTTTCTCTACTAAAAGAAAATATTCATATAATTGACAGGAAACATCTTGCTTCATTTTCTTAATAACAGTAATTTAAAGGGCTTAAATCGTGCATTAAAGAATAATTTAGGGGCAGCTAGGTGGCACAGTGAATAGAGCAGCAGCCCTAAAGACAGGAGGACCTGAGTTCAAATCTGGCTTCAAACACTTAACACTTCCTGACTGTGTGACTTTGAGCAAGACAATAACCCCAATTGTCTCAGCAACAACAACAAAAAAGGAATAATTTGATATAAATAAGGTATAGTGAATCTGTGATACTTCAGTTATTCTCAAGACTGAAATCATGAGAATTGCAAGGACTCAATGAAAAATACTATGAACATTTACAGAGAGGTGATGAAATATAAGTGCAGATTAAAGCATATTTTTGTCTTTCTTTTTCTTTGCAACAATAATAATATGAAATATATTTTATATGATTTCACATGTATAATGGGTATAATAATGCCTGCCTTCTAAATGAGTAGACAAGGGGTAGAGGTAGAGAAATATAACAAAGAAAAAAGAATGAAATCATGAAGAAAATTTGAAATGATGATATTTCCTAATAGAAAGAAAGGGCCAGGAGTGATTGGATAACCCTATAATAATCCCAGTGATGATGATATTAACATAGTACCTATTATATGCCAGGCTCCATGTTAAATTCTTTACAAGTAATATATATTTTTATCCTCACAAGAATGCTAGGAAATAAATGCTATCATATTTGCCCAAGGTCATCCAGCTTTTACAAGTGTCTGAGGCTAGATTTGAACTCAGGTATTTTTGACTTCAGGACCAGTTTTATCTACTGTGCTATCTAGATGCCTATGCAATATATAACCTAAAGGATAAAATGATTTACTCAAGTTCACAAATTAATGGTGAAGCCTGGTTTAAAACCAGATCTTCTGTGGCAAGTGCTTTGCCCATTCATACCAGGATACTTGCCTTTTGAAAACAGGGAGATCTCTGCTGTCTTAAAAGAAGCCAGAGAACTGTTAAGTATGTGCTCTTGACAACAGTGCTGATTACATCAGGGTTTTCCTTTTAACTGTGGTATATGTTGGTATCATTTTTAATTTGACATGTTTAATTATAAGTACAGTTTTCAAAAGGGCAGCAAGAGGAAATTTATTGGAAATTTGACCTGCTTGAAACCACAGCTGCCAATTTACTTTGCATCACTCCAAGTAAAATTCATCACTCCTCCACATGTCCCCACTCCACACCCAACAATATTTTGCTCCTTATAAATTCATGTAAGGATGAGACTTCAAATGAGGACATTTCCTTTGCTAATGTAGATCTATTCTGAAACTTACCATATTAAAGGATAGTCTGGGATACTGAAAGATTAAAAGATTTTCATAGGATCTTGCATCATGATTTTTGTGTCTCTAAGGCCAAATATATTTTGCAACATATTGCCTTCTTGATGTACCTCAACCCAATCATAAATTTGATAATGAATTTTCCTAAAGTCCCCTGCAGAAGTAGCCATGACCTCATTGACTAGAGCAGTGCTCAGAACTACAAAGTATTCAAGTATCAAATCCTTCCATGTACATATTGGCAAGAGTTTAGCACAGTGGCTAGCCCACAGTAGGTCCTCAACAAATGTTAATTAACTGGCTGACTGGATGATCCTGGAAATGTTACTTGACCTTTCAGTGCTCTAGGCAGCTCTCCAAGACATTAAGTTGCAGAAGGGATATTGACTTGCCCCTAATCTGGGGAGTTTCCTTACAGAGAGTTCCAAGCCAGGAAGAAATCAGAAAAAAAGATAGCCTAACTATTATCTTTATGCAAAGAAAATTCCCACTTGTCCAGAAGAATTGATAATAGGATCTTCTATGATTCTTGTGGTTAACTTGTAGTTATCTTCTTTGGATCTTTGATTTTTCTAAGAATTATTGAATATTAAAAGCGTATTGAAACTAATTTTGCAGCTGATTCAGAATTTGCTTCAAGGCTATATGATTCCTCAGAATTGTTGTCATGTTCATCAATATTCATTGAAAAAAAATCCTATGAGGAAAGAAAAAAAAAAAAAACAAGAATTGATTATAGCTCTTTTTATGTGCCAGATACTCTGTGTGCCAAGTGCTCTACAAACATGATCTCACTTGAGCCTCATAACAATTTTGGGAGATAGGAGATATTATTACTCCCATTTTAGAGTTGAGGAAACTGAGATAGCCAAAGCTTAGAGTGATGTCCTCTGGTAAGTGACTGAAACTTAAACTCAGATCTTCTTCATTCTGGAGCCAGCATTCTCTCCACTGTACTACCTAGCTGACTCAATGGGAGTGGGGGAGAGAAATCTTTCCAGAATTCTGTCTTAGGCTGATGAAAATTTACCTAAATAGAATACCAAAATTATGTGTCTTGGTGGAGAATATTATAGGAAAGTAAAGAAGAGCAGTGCAAAATGTCTTGGATTTGGCATCAAGAAATCTGATTTATAGTCCTAATTCCAACAGTAACTTGGACAAATCATTTATTTGTCCCTCATTTTTCTTCTGGGTAAAATAAGGATATTGGACTAAAATCCCATGACTTTCCTGGTCAATCATCCTATGGTTCCAATTCATAGAATTATAGAACTTCAGAGCTAGAAGGAAGCATAAGTTTATCCGCTCCAACATGTAGCCTTTCCCAAAACATTTCTAGGAGATCATTCAGCTTTTGCTTGAAGTCTTCTTCCATTTTGCTTGTGGACTGTTCTTATTGTTCTGAAGTTTTTTCTCATACTAGAGATGAATTTCCATATTTGGAATTTATACCCATTATTTCTATTTCAGTCTTCCAGGAGCCAGTAGAACCAATGCAATACCTTTTTTACAAGATGGCTATTTGCTTGAGATGAGTTGTCTGGAATAAAATTTAGTACATTAGGTGTAGCCTACCAAAGAAAAGTACCAGAAAATGACAAAAACCATTATTTGACGTACTATATTTTTATTAATGCAACCTAATGTATCCAAGACTATCCTTTAATATGGTAAGTTTCAGAATAGATCTACATTAGCATTTTGGCTGCCATGTCATACCATTTATTCAATGAATCTGAACTACTACTTTCCACCCTCCCCCCTGTTCCTTTTCATATGATACTATTAATCCTGCCTAAATACAGTTCATAATTATAAAACTAACAAAGGAAATTTTATTTAATCATCACAACTTCATAGTATCATTCAACATTTAAAATCTTTTGCTAAGAGACTTACAGTTTATTTTTAGACTTATCAACTCTCAGATAATCTGTACTCTATGTATTCCTGAATATATAGAATGTATCTTCCAGCTGCAGAAAATGCTAAAAAAAAAAAAAAAAAAAAAAAAAAAAAAGTCTGCTGTTTCCAAGTTAATTTCCTGAACATTATTCAAAATAATCTCAGAATAGTCATCAGAGCCATATTTGTTTCTATGTAACAATTCTTAAAACTTGTATTGTGGTTTGATAATGGTGAATATTAATGAGAATTTGGATTAACAAGTGGGATCTGGAGAAGAGTTTTTATAAAACAGCAGTTTAAAGATTTCTTTTATAATGAAAGGTCCCAACCTGTGAATAGTTCCCTTCATGTTTGCAGAAGGAGCTGTTAGAAATGACACATAATACAAACCAGAGACCAGCTAGGAAAAAGGGAATGAGTGAATATGGTAATTAGTACATTAATCAGCATAAAGTGTGAGTTGGGATATCTGCATCCCTCTAAAATAATTTTGAACCTTTATAGAAAAAGATGGCACCTATAGAAACCATGGAAGACAAACAACTGACCACAGAAATGCCTTGTTGGGGGTTCTACTAGTTGCACTCCAGAAATTAATCCTATTTCTTTGTAAGACCAATTTAACGCATCATTGCTTCTAATTGTGTGGTTAAAATACACTCCTTTGAACATTTAGCCTAAGATGTAAATAAATGTTACCATTCACACATCTAATTAATTTCCACCAGAAAATTCATTGCAATATTATGCCATATGGACTTATCTTCATTATTTGTAATGGAGCCTTTAAAAGAAAATGATTCCAGAAATACAGTACATTGGACAATATGTGATATTACAGCTGGAAAGAAAAAAAAAGTTGACTTGTAATAGAATTTCAGGAAACATTGAATAGATTTTGTAATTCAAGCCTCACTTTCTTTGATTACAGGAAGCAAATAAGCATTTTAGAGACAATCTGCCAGAAATTTTGTCATTCAGTAAACTTGTATTAGCTTTTACTTTGCTCCCATTATTTCTTTTACTGGAATAACAAATTAAAATTTAATCTTTTTATGGCTCTTCAGAATCATTATTATTATTATTACTAACTCTATCCTGGGAGGAGCTTCTTTCTGTTTTGCAGAGTTACTTGCAGAACGATCTAAAGAAAAGGTAAAGAACTGGTTAAAATTTTTAAGGATATATATATATATATATGTATGTATACATATATACATATATACACACATATATGGACATATATATGTATGTATACATATATACACATATATATATATATATATATAATATATATATATGAAATTTAGTGTTTCTCTAGGTCCAAGCTGCAAATGTAGAAGTTAGATATCTTTCACGAGCAGAATGCTGAATAATTGAAAGAAAAAAAATAATTCTATCATGTACATTCACTAGAGGATATATATAATTGTGTTTAACAGGAATACTGGTCATTCCAAGAAATTTTATTTCAGTAAGCTTTCTATTGAATGTTTTAGAAGATTATTGTTGAATTCAAATTGTGATGCATTTTCTTTGAATGTAGCTTATTACCTGGAAGATCCTCTTCATATATTACTTTGTCTCTACTTCTGTAATATGCATATGTTTGCTTGTGTATTCAACTATAATTTCATTGGTATATCAAATTTCCAGGCAGAATTATTATTCTATAAAGACAAACCCTCAACTGTTCTTCAACAAATACTATTAGACATCTGTCTAGATTGACTTGCCTAGGATTACATAAACAGTATGTATCAGGAATTGAATCCAGGGCTTCTTGACCTAGTCTAGTTTTGTTTTATCTTAATCCCCACTAGATGCTAAATTTCATGAAGACAGTGAACACATCTTATATAAACTTGGTATTTCCCTGAGAATCTCCTTTATACAATAGGGACTCAATAAATATTTGTTGAACGAAACTATATTAATTGGCAATCACAAGTCCACACATCCACTGTTTAGAAAAGTCATGAATTTCTTCAATGATTTATTCTTCAAATATTTATTGATTTTACTAATACCTGGTATTTGTTTAGCAATTTTAACTTTCATGTGCATTTCTTTAATATTTCAAAATGCCATGATTTCATAAGGAGATATATCTGGAGCATTTCTTCAATTGATATAGGTAACACCTCTCTATGACTATGTGAATCAGTACTCAGTGTTTTTGATCATGTCCTCACATTGGTTTAAAAAAAAAAAAAAAGCAAAAACCCCCACAAATTTGTGACACATTTTTATTTATTTATTTAGATATTGTGAACATATATTGTTATCTTAAACTCCTCTGAGCACATATTTAGAATTGTGTAGGACTTTAAAAGCTGTATTATCTGTTTTACAATTGAACAAATGAAGCCGATAAAGATTAATTAAATTGCCCAGGGTCACAGATAATGAGATGGATAATAAAAATATGAAGTGGGATTTGAATCCAAGTCTTTCTGATTCCAAGTCCAGCAATCTGCATTGACCAACACATTGACCATCCATTGCCTCATTTCCCATTGTAGCCTTTAGGCTTTTGAATTTTCTTTGAGTACTCAGTTCTTTGGGATATACGGGAAATAATTTGAAATCATCAAAGGCAGTGCTGAAAGAAAAGTGCCAGGATAGATAAAAAATTTGTAATTTGATTCTTGGATTCCTGGATATAAAGTTCTATTGTGTTTTGCAAAAACTATTTTAACTTTAACATAATTTATCACAATGAATACATTCCTTCAGTTATATTGATTTTTTTCAATAAATTAAACCATTTAAAATGAATTAAGAAACTTACTATTCAGAGACTTGGCTATTTTTGAGTCCTGTTTTGAAGAGAATTATTTTTGGGTTTCAAATTATCACCATCTGATTGAAATGTATTCTAAGTGAAGATATTTCTACATTAAATTTTCTTAGGATTGTTTGAAAAAATGTTGTTTAAGTAATTTGCTCTGATATTTAGAGACTGTCCATCTAATTATATCATAGTGTATAGATTAGGAGGTTTTTTTCTTACTTGTATAATTGAAATGAACTTTTTTTTATGGATGTCATTTAGGAGGGTTCAGTATTCTGAGACCTAATGCAGTTTTAACCATTGACAGGAATAATTTGAGGAACTCATTGAACTCTGGAAGATCTAATCTTTCTGGGCCTCAATTTCCTCCTCTATAATATGAAGGAATTAAATTCAATGACCTCTAAGATCTCTTTTAATTCTAATCAATGACCCTATAAGTCATAGAGAATCTACTTTTCTTTGTTTTAGACCCTACTCCAGACATCTTCCTTGTGCAGTACACCAATGGACATAAAATAATAGTGTATAAATAGGGCATAAGAAATAGTCACATATACATATATTTACATATATATGAATATATTTATATTTATAACCATGCCTATATCCCCATACATTGACAAATATGGCAGGTTGGGATTCTCCTTATCTAGATCAATCCTCCATTGCTGCCCTGGTACTAAGTCTTTGCTTTCTGAAGCAAGGTAGGATATGTCTTACCTTCCACTTGCTCTATTAAAAATGATATATTCTTGGTTTTAACTTGACTTCTTCTTTGGAAGATACCCTTATTGTCTCTAATTTGTTTATATTAGCCACTCTGACTATTGAAATTATCATGGCCTTCAGATATCACACTATATATCTGGTTCTTTCACTTTTGAGAATTGGAACCCTAGCTATTCCCTTCAACTTTCTCAACTATGAAGCTATTTCCCAACTGTGGTCTACAGTCTTAGTTGAGTTATCTTGGCTCACTCCATAGAGATTGTACTGCTCCCATATCACTTAGAAATAGTTATTGAAATATAAAGATACTAAATAACTTATGGAAAGGATTCATAGGGGCACATGATATCCATTAAAGGGACAATGCCTTAAAAGGACCCAACATAATTATGGTTCTAAGTTTTTTTAAACAGCTATATTTCATCCTCATATCAATGTAAGTTTCCATTGTCAGTCAACCAGTCAATGAACATTTATTAAGCATTTATGTTCTAAGCACTGTGCTAAGCAACAAGAAAGGCAAAAACAGTCCTTGCCCTAAAGGAGTTCATGTTCTAATGAAAGAAACAACATTCAAAATATAATTGTACATATAAATTTCATTATACATAGAAAATAATCTCAAGGTATGGGCTTCCCCCTTTTCTTGGGGGGAAGAGGACTGCAAAAAACCTCTTGGAGAATGTAGGTTTTGATCAAGTTTTGAAAGAAGTCAGGGAAGCTAGTAGGCAGTAGTTATTAGTGAAGTCATACCATACATGGAGGACATTCAGTGAAAAGGCATGAGAGAAACATCAAAAAGGCCCAGTGTCACAGAGTGCACAGAGAAAGAGGGATGTAAAACTAGAAAAAATAGTGTAAATGTAGAGGTCACTATGTTAAGCTGGTAACTGATAAGGGTGATTTTTTAAAAGTCCCAAGTTCTTAATAATTCTGCCTTGAAAAAAAAGTTATGAAAAACATGAATTCATGGTTATATCCTCAAAGCACAAAAACTCTCAAAATGGCTTGAGATCCTAGTCTTACACTAGAAAAGGTCACCCTCTCCTGTGAGACTTTTATGTCCTTGTACCTAGAACAACAGAATACAAGGAAATGCAAGGACAGAGTAAGGCACTATGGTTTATAAGAAATAAAGTTTAGATCAGTTAAATATAATCTTTATCAGAATAAAATGCCAGCGGGAAGGGTACAAATTGATAATTAATTTGTAAAATTATGAAATCTGGGCAGGCCTGTCCAGTTTTTTATTAGGGACAGAACACAATCAGCAGTGGGAAACACTGGCAATTACCTTTTAATTAGACACAGAAGGTGTAAGGGGAAAAGTCCAGAAAGGCAGAGACAATAAGCACAAAGTGGTACAAAGGAAGATGGTGGTATAATGAATGGAAGCAGGTAGTAAAGGGGAAGACGATGAGAAAGAGGCAAAACAAAGATTATATTTCACATCATACTGGATTAGAGTGGGAAGTACTAGGCAGCAGCATGGTCTTGATAAAAATAAAAGAGTACTTGGAAGGCAGGTGTTTGAGGTCTCATTTTTATCAGAGGCTTGTTTTTTTGTTTTGTTTTGTTTTTGTTTTCATTTTTGAGAGGGGATAGAGGAAACTGGCCAACTCCTATCCATGCCATCTCTGGATCAAGTTATTAACAATCCAAATCATTTCAAAGTTATTGATAAAACCTTTAAAGTCATCATTTCAAACTCATCAGCATGTTTTGGATTTCCTACTAGTTTGGATTTGTGGAGATTCGGGTTCTGTCTGGAATTTACATAGGTAGGACCAGACCCATGACAAGTAGAACTGAGGTTTCTCCTCCTGATTCTGTACATAATACTAAGTTGTGAGTTTTAGTTAATATATGATATAATTAGAAAATTATCTTCCTTTGATCTTTGGAAACTTGTATGTGATTTCCAGCTTCCCCTGTGCAATCTTATTTCCTGCCCAATTTTACTCTACTGATTTAAAAAGGCATGGCTGGTCATGGGGACCAGAACAAGATATAATTTTAGCTCAGGTATCCATCTCACCCCTCTGAAATGAGACAGAGAGTGGGTGGGACTGCCAGTTCATGTTTGCTCTCGGTGATACAGCCACCTGCACAGTTGGCTGCAATATCAAATAACAAGTCTTGTGCCTCCCACTCTCTTCTTTCATATTTTTACCTTCATGCCTTTACTTAGAGTCTTTGGTTTGAGGAAAAAAAATTCAGATGCTGCTACCCATCATTTCAGTTAGGCTGCTGCTTCCTGTGTTGGGAGATAAGGGGAAGGAAGACCCTGTCACTTCCCTTTTTTCTTCTCTTCATATCCTACTCTCTCTTTTCCTTATCAAGACATCCTAAAATTATAGAGGGGAAAACCTGGTCTGATCTTGTATTAACTTCCTCACTTCTCATGCAATTCCCATGATAGAGTCTTTGTATCTAGCCCAAAGCTAATAAAATGGTTGTTATAGCAGAAGGAACCAGTTTGTGGAGTATTTGAAGCCAAACAATAGTTCCATATTTGATACTGGAGACAATAAGGACTCACTGTAGTTTGTTGAGGAAGGCAGTCTGACACTGTTTAAGAAAATTACTTCGGAAGTTGAATGGAAGGTGGATTGGAGAGAGGCAGGAAGACCAATAAAAGGTTGTTAATAATAGCTAAGGCATGAGATGATGAAGGATTTTGTAATTAATGATGATGATGATGATGATAATGATAATGATAATGATGACTATAGCTAGCATTTGTATAGAGCTTTAATGTTTGTAAAGTGCCACATAGGTATCTTATTTTATCCTTACAACAATTTTGGAAAGTAAGTACGATTATCACCTTTCTTTTCATTATAGATAAGGAAAATGAGGCAAACAAATATTGTAACTTGCACAGGCTCATACAAATTGTAAGTAGCTGAGGTAAAATTTGAACTTGTCTCCCTGATTCTAGGTGCCTTACTCTTTTCAATATTCTACCTATCTGTCCCATCATTCTTGTATCAGATAACTCTTTGACTGGTAAGAAGGAGATGAGAGATATAGTGAAGTCAAAAATGAAAAGATCTGGGGACAAATTAAATATATGGGTTGAATTCAAGTAGGAATTCAACCAAGGTTGCAAGATTTCATGACTGGGAAAATGGTGGTACATCTTAGATTAATAGGAGTATTCAAAAGAACAGAAGGAGGATGGAATAATAATGAAGTGGCTTTTTGGGGGAGACATGATAAGCTTCTGATGCCTATGAGAGGTTGAGTTTGATATGTTCAAAAGGAAGCTAGTGAAAATAATGAAATAATGGGTTGCTTTTCAATGTTTTTATTAATTAATATATTTTATTTTACCTCCATTACATGTAAAAATAATCTTAAAACACTTCGTAAGAAGTTTTGTGCTCCAAATTCTGTCCCTCTTGCTCTCCATTCCTTCCTTCCTCTCTCCCTAAGATGGTGAGCAATCTCAAATAGATTATACATGTGCAATCATATAAAACATTTCCATATTAGTTGTTTTGTACAAGAAGAATTTTTTAACTAATCAGATTTACAGTAAAAAAAAAAAAACCTATGAAAGTATTTTTGTACCAATAATACCTAAGTTTTGAGGTTTATTATTAGCTTCTAAGCTTCCAAAGGTTCATACTGTTTTCATGTGTCTTATAATACCCAAAACCTTGCACGTAGTCAGTACTAAATGAATACTGACTGAATTCTTCAAAATATCCATGTTTTGCTTTCTTTCTGTTTCCTCCTTTATCATTTTTCCTGACTCAAAACAAGTGCAAATACTATATATTTATTTATTTATTTTTGTCAGAATTTGTAAATTAATTAATGTAGGGAGCAGCAGGGGAAATTTTCTTCAAAGGAATGCCAATCAGAAGATGTTTCTATAATTTTTAATATTAGAGAATTGTCTAAAACACAGGCAGGGTTGGTGATGGGGTCATAATCACCCAACTAGTATGTATTAGAGAAAACACTAATTGACCCCAGGGTTGATTGACCGCACGGTTGGTCATCTACCCATTATACCATATGGTCCTTCCATGAGCACCATCATGATTTCTAAGATAGAAAAAAATTTTTGAGGGCTGCTCGATTGTGCATGGATAGAGCACCAATCTAGTTCAAATGCAGCCTCAAACACTTAATACATCCTAACTGTGTGACATTGAGCAAGTCACTTAACCCCAATTATCTCAGCAAAAAAAAAAAAAAAAAAAAAAATTCCAGAATGAAACACAACTTTATTTTGATAGGGAAAAATGTACTTACTGGAATCAAAGCAGAAATATATGAGGAATGAGAATCACAAAGTTTGAAGAACAGCATAATCTTGCTATAACAACCAAATATTTTTCACTAAGAAGAAAACTTTACATGAAATAAAAGTATACATTATATAATTTATGTTATCAATTAAGACTGCACAAATGTTAAATGCCTGATAAAGAAAGTACCTTTAAAGATAATCTATGTATGAATTCAATAGTCTTATCTATCATTATGCAAATTGTTTAATAGATAAGTAATGAAGAGACTGTCCAGGTATCATAAAAGATAAATGTGATTTCACTCCATTTTTGTTTTACTTTGTTTTGTTTTTCCTTAAAGATTAGTTGCTGTTTCATGGGTCAAGATCTCTTGCCATTTCAGTTATAAGACAAAAAATAAAAAAATAAAATAAAATAAACACCTGACCATGCCTTTCTATATGACCTCCATTCCTTTTTTTTTTTTTGTAACTTTCCCAAGTTGAAAAAAAGTCTCATTATTATTTACCAATAGCAAACTTGACTGAGTTCCTGGTTCTTTCTGGAGATCTGTTTATAATATCAGAAAGACTATGACTTGGGATTGAAAGTGATGCCATAAATGAGTGAGAGGGCTTTCCTTAACATAGACTCAGCATCACTGTTCTGTCAGAAAAGAATTTAAATGGAAGTTAAGAATATATTTTTTTTTATTATTATGGCTTTTTATTTACAAAACATATGCATGGATAAGTTTTCAACATTGACCATTGCAAAACCTTGTGTTCCAACTTTCTCCCTCCTTCCCCCCACTCCTTCCCCAGACGACAGAGTATAATACATGTTAAATATATTAAAATATATGTTAAATACAATATATGTATACATATTTATACAATTATCTTGCTGCACAAGAAACATCAGATCTAGAACAACAAAAAAAAAAAAATTGAGAAGAAAACAAAAATGCTAGCAAACAATAACAGAGAGTAGAAATGCTATGTTGTGATTCACACTCATTTCCCATAATTCTCTCTCTGGGTGTAGCAGATTCTCTTGTTTACTGAACAATTAGAATCAGTTTGAGTCATTTCATTGTTGAAGAGAGCCACGTCTATCAGAATTGATCATTGTGTAGTCTTGTTGAGGTGTTTAATGATCTCCTGGTTCTGCTCATTTCACTTAGCATCAATTTATCTAAATCTCTCCAGGTGTCTCTGAACTCATCCTGTTGATTATTTCTTACTGAACAATAATATTCTATACCATTCAAATACCATAATTTATTCAGCCATTCTCCAATTGATGGGCATCCACTCAGTTTCCAGTTTCTAACCACTACAAAAAGGGCTGCGACAAACATTTTTGCACATGTGGGTCCCTTTCCCTCCTTTAAGATCTCTTTAGGATATAAGCCAAATAGTAACACTGCTAGGTTAAAGGGTATGCACAATTTGATAACTTTTTGAGCATAGTTCCAAATTTCTTTCCAGAATGGTTGGATCCATTCACAGTTCCACCAACAATGCATCAGTGTCCCAGTTTTCCCACATCTTCTCCAACATTCATCATTATCTTTTCCTATCATCTTAGCCAATCTGAAAGGTGTGTAGTAGTATCTCAGAGTTGTCTTAATTTGCATTTCTCTGATCAATAATGATTTGGAATACCTTTTCATATGACTAGAAATAGTTTCAATTTCTTCATCTTAAAATTGTTTATTCATATCCTTTGACCATTTATCAATTGGAGAATGGCTTGATTTTTTAATAAATTTGAGTTACTTCTCTATATAATTTGGAAATGAGACCTTTATCAGAATCTTTTGAATGTAAAAATGTTTTCCCAGTTTATTGTTTCCCTTCTAATCTTGTCTGCATTAGTTTTGTTTGTACAAAACTTTTTTAACTTGACATAATCAAAATTATTTATTTTGTGATCAGTAATGAGCTCTAGTACTTCTTTGGTCACAAATTCCTTTCTCCTCCACAGGTCTGAAAGGTAAACTAACCTATGTTCTTCTAATTTATTTATAATCTCATTTTTTATGCCTAGATCATGAACCCATTTTGAACTTATCTTGGTGTATGGTATTAAGTGTAGGTCAATGCCTAGTTTCTGCCATACTAATTTCCCATTTCCCCAACAATTTTTGTCAAATAGTGAATTCTTATTCCAAAAGCTGAGGTCTTTGGGTTTGTCAAACACTAGATTGCTATAGTTATATACTATTTTGTCCAGTGAAGCTAATTTATTCCACTTATCTATTAATCTATTTCTTAGCCAGTACCAAATGGTTTTGATGACTGCTGCTTTATAATATAGTTTTAGATATAGTATAATTAGGCCACCTTCATTTGATTTTTTTTTCATTATTTCCTTTGAAAATCTTGACTTTTTGTTCTTCCATATGAATTTTGTTGTTATTTTTTCTAGGTCAGTAAAATAGTTTCTTGGGAGTTTGATTGGTATAACACTAAATAAATAGATTAGTTTAGGTAGTATTGTCATCTTTATTATATTTGCTCAACCTATCCATGAGCACTTAATCTGGGAAGCCTATATTTTGGGAGGTAATCATCCATTTTGCTTAGGTTATCAAATTTATTGGCATAAAGTTGAGCAAAGTAACTCCTAATTATTGCTCTAATTTCCTCTTCATTAGTGGAAAATTCTTCCCTTTCAGCTGTAAGATTAATAATTTGATTTTCCTCTTTCCTTTTTCTAATGAAATATACCAAAGGTTTATCTATTTTATTGTTTTTTTCATAAAATCAACTCTTAGTTTTATTTATTATTTCAATTGTTTTTTTTTTTTTACTTTCAAATTTATTAGCCTGTCATTTTATGTTTAGATTTTCATGTTTAGTATTTGATTGAGGGTTTTTAATTTGCTCTTTTTCTAGCTTTTTTAGTTCCAAGCCCAAATATTTATCTTTTCTTTTTCTATTTTATGCAAGTAAGTCTCTAGGGATATAAAACTTCCCCTTATTATCACTTTGGCTTTATCCCACAAATTTTGGAATGTTGTCTCATTATTGTCATTCTCTTGGATGAAATTATTAATTGTGTCCATGATTTGCTGTTTCACCCATTCATTCTTTAGGATGAGATTATTTAGTTTCCAATTACTTTTTGGTATATTTTCCCCTGGCTTTTTATTGAATGTAGTTTTTATTGCATCATGATCTGAAAAGAATGCATTTACTATTTCTGCCTTTCTGCATTTGATTTTGAGGTCTTTATGTCCTACTATATAGTCAATTTTTGTATGGGTTCCATGAACTGCCAAGAAGAAAATGTACTCCTTTCTGTCTCCATTCAGTTTTCTCCATGATCTATTTTACCTAACTTTTCTAGTATTCTATTTACCTCTTTCACTTCTTCTTATTTATTTTGTGGTTTTATTTATCTAGTTCTGAGAGTGCAAGGTTGAGATCTTCCGCTATTAAAGTTTTGTAATGGGCTGAGGCTTGTGCACAAAGAGTGGGTGGGGGCCATTCTTTCTCCAAGCTTATGTATTAATAGAGTATGGTCCAATTACTATTTAGCCTCATGTGCTTGGGACCTCAGTGCATCAACTCAAGCCTCAGCCCATTACAAAGTTTTGCTGTCCATTTCTTCTTGCAGCTTTCTTAATTTCTCCCTTAGGAATTTAGATGCTATACCACTTGGTACATATATGTTTAGTATTGATATTGCTTTATTATTTATGGTACCCTTTAGCAAAATATAATTTCCTTCCTTATTAATTAGATTTATTTTTGCTTTTGCTTGATCTGAGATCAGGATGGCTACTCCTGCTTTTCTGACTTCACCTGAAGCATAATAGAAACTCCTCCAGCCTTTTACTTCTACTCTGTATGTATCACCATGCTTTAAATGTGTTTCCTGTAAACAATATATTGTAGGATTCTGTCTTTTAATCTAGTCTGCTATTTGCCTCTGCTTTATGGGAGAGTTTGCCCCATTCACATGTACAGTTAAAAGTACTAATTCTGTATTTCCTGCCATCTTATTATCCCCAGATTATACTTTTCTCTTTGCTTTTCCCCTTATCTCCCTCCCCAGTATTTAACTTAGGAGAACCATTTTCCTCAAGCAGCCGTAAATGTCTCCCTTTAGAATGTCTCCCTCTTTCCCCTACTATTTCTGTATTCCCTTCTATTTAGCCTACCCTTTCTCTTTTCATTTTTCTCCTCCCACTTTTCAATAAGGTGAGAGAAATTTCTCTGTAAACCAAATAAGTGTAATATTTTCTCTTTGAGCCAAATCTTATGAGAGTAAGATTCACACAATGTTGACCCCCCGCCCTTCTTTCCCTCAAATACAATAGGTTTCTTTTGCCTTTTCATGAGATGTAATTTCCCTCTTTTTACCTCCACTTTTCCCTTTTTCTGGTACAATCCCCCTCTAGTTCCTTTTTATATTATAACAGTAAAATCAAATTATACATGCTCTCTCTATGTATATCCATAACAGAAACACAGTTCTCAAGAGTTCTTTTTATCTTTTATGCTTCTCTTGAGTCCTATATTTAGAGGTCAAAATTTTTGTTAAACTCTGGTTTTGTTCATAAGAAATAAATGGAAGTCACCTGTTTCATTGAATGCCCTTTTTCTTCCCTGGAAGAAATTTTTTCTGGCTCCTTGAAATATTTTTTCCTTGATCTGATAGTTCTGAAATTTAGCCACAATATTCCTTGGAGTTTTAATTTTGGGTTTTTTTCCAGGAGGGGTTTGATGAATTCTTTCCATGGCTATTTTAGCTTCTGATTCTATGACATCTGGGCAGTTCTCTGATGATTTTCTGAAAAAAAAAAATAGTTTCTAGGCTCTTTTTTCATCATGATTTTTATGGAGTCCAATAATCCTTAGGTTATCCTTCCTAGATCTATTTTCCAGGTCTGTTGTTTTCCCAAATAGGTATTTCACATTTTTTCTTCTATGTTTTCATTTTTTTGGTTTTGCTTGACTGATTCTTGATGTTTCATTGAGTCATTCATTTCCATTTGTTCAGTTCTGATTTTTAATGAATAATTTTCTTCATTTTTTTAAACTTCTTTTTGTATTTGTCCAATTGTGTTTTTGAATGAGTTGTTTTGTTCTATGGAATTTTTTTTTTCATTTCACAAAATTTTTTTAAAGAGTTATTTTCTTTTTCCAATTTACAAATTCTGTTTTCCTGGGAGTTTTTTACCTTTTCCAATTCACAAATTCTGTATTCGTGGGAGTTTTTTTTTTTTTTTACCTTTTCTATTTCTTCTAGGAGAGCCTTGTATGGTGGGGAATTGGTTATATAACCCTTTGGAACTTCCTCTGGAGACAATCTGCTTCTAGTCTCCTCAGGGTTTGAAATCTGTTCTCTTTCACTATAAAAGCTGTTTATAGTTAGAGATTGCTTTGCCTTTTTACTCATTTTTTTTTTTAAAGTTGGGATCTGCTTTTAGGACAAGGAATTTCCAAGTTTCCTCTACCAACACCAGGAAGCAGCATTATCTATGCTGAGATCATGCTGAATCACTCCTGGTGCTGGATGGGAGTGGCCAGGTCCCTTGAGTCTCTGGTGTTTTGTGGTTCACTCTTTACCTTTTGTGTTTGTGTTGGATGTTTTATAACTTCTCTGCTGATCTACTGGCTTGCAACCAGGGCAGAGTAGCCAACACTGTGGAAGTTTACTCCCCACAGATTCTACATCCCATGGAGACCTCATCTTACCCTGGGTTTGCTTAGCGTGCCTTGGCCTCCATGCTCTGCCTGCCTGCTGCACTTGGCCTCCTCTCATGCCCAATCAAAACAGATCTTTTCTGATGATCTTTGGAATTATCTTCTCCTGATAATTTTCTGCACTCCCAATATTCATAAATTCTGCCAGTCCAGCACTATTTCGGAATACTAAATTTCATAATTAGTGTGAGGGTAGTAGGAGATCTCAGAAAGAAATATGTTTCCTCTCTGCCATCTTTCTTCCACCCCACAAATTAAGAATTTTAAAGAACTATAGACAAGACATGAATTGCCCCCTAACAAAATAAAAATAAATAAATAAATAAAAACCTTTCAGGAATAGAGCGTGATGGGAGAATGTTGAAGGAGACTAGAGGGGCAGAAAGTTAGAATACAGAAGCTAAAGATTTTTTTAATAATTATAACCAGTGAAAAGTGAACATTATTTTCAAAATTAGAACATAAGAAAACTCAGAAGGAATTGACTGAAACTCACCAAGCAGTACTAGAAATGGAACACATGGATTATGGCAAGGTCAAGGGAATCATCATCCCTGTGTAGCTAAAGTAAAGGAGAGAAGTAAGAAATAGGAATTTCCAGTTTTCATAATGGTCTTCTAACACTATACAGCTTAGTTTCCATTTGATTTTCTCTGATAGACATTGGAGAATTCTCCTACAATAATAGCTAGGAAGAGAAATATCTATAACACCTACATAGTATCCTCACATAAATCTCAGCTGTATTGAAAATCATGAGATAATGGAGCACAGATTTATATAATGAAAGGGCAAATTCTATAATTGAATTAAATTATTTTATTTGTCTACCTAAATAAGTGAATAATGGAGAAGTAATTAGCCCAAATTATGCCTGGAGAAAATTGAATATTAAGTGAGTAGCCATTTGGAAGTACTACTGAGTGAATGAGGAGTCTATTGGAGCATGGAAAAGGGTCCTAAGAAGTGAGTGTGTGTGTGTGTGTGTGTGTGTGTGTGTGTGTGTGTGTGTGGTTGAGGGAGGATGAGAGGATGAAATAGGAAGGGGAAAGCCAATCCTTTTTTCACTTTGCTTTTTGGGGCATTATATAAAACTAAGGAAGCTGAGGAAGGTAACTAAGGAAATTGTTCAGTAGTTTAATGGTTTTTTAAAATGTGGAATTTATGATCGGTAGAACTAATCTCCATAGTACCTAGGTTAAAGGGATAGTTAAAAGACCTAGGATTTCTAGGTTTCTATCATTTCTAATTCATTTCAAAGGTAGTAAAGACTATACTTATACAATTTCATTGAGAAAGCTTTTCTGAATCCTGGATTAAAAAAAAAAAAAACTTTGGGTGTAATCTACTACTGAGTAGAATTGTCCCATTTTATGAGTATCTTAAACTTTTTCAAAGAAAGATAAAGTTAAACTAACTCCCTTCATCCCTTAATCCTTACACATCTGCCATCACCTTTTAAGGTTGCATGCTATATTAGTTTCTTAGAAAGTATTCCCTCACTCCTCAAAGCATGAATCTTCTTTAGAGTTCATTGCTTTGCCTTTGGCTACATTGCTTTGTCTTCAAATTTAATGCAAATCTTATAGTACAAGAACCAGATCCACATATGTAGTGAGTACAACATGGCTAGCCATGCATATAAATGGAAATGTCACATTTATCAGAAATTTAACACTTAAAATTCATGCCCATCAGTAGTCCAATGTGTATAAATGCTCACCAAATTAGAAAATGAATCCACATAAAAGGGATGTTAGCTACAACAAACCCATGCTTATTGATGCCATGGGGAGAACTTAATGAGGTAAAAAGAGTCTTTTCATAGAAATTAGACGAAAGAAATGGACCTATGTCACCTGTCATTGAATTGTATCATTTGTCATTCATTTTGGTTTGCTTTCAAGTGACAACCATCTTTTATGTCTTGCCCAGATTCCTTCGAATCTATTGAATTTGCCCCTTCCCAAATGACAGAAGTCTTCATCTTTCTATTTATGGATTTTTATTCATATCTTAGACTTTATTCTGGACAAAGGGAAAGAAGATATTTAATATTTTGGAGTCAATATGAAAGATGTGAGAAATTAATTTTATCTTTGAAAGAGCTCTGGGGAGTTTGAGATTCATAAGGAAATGGTTAAGTATTATTTGTATCATCTGAAACCACTATGGAAATGTATTAGTAAATGTGATGACAAAAAGCAGTATTCAAAGACCTGTAGTTTTACAAATATATATGCACTGATTTTTGGAAAAGGAGAGAGACTTCAATAAAATATTTTAGACATACAGTACAGTGACTAAGCTGGAAGGCAACTTTTCTCATCACTAGCATACCTTTAGTCAACTGAACTGTCCCAGTGATCACATTCTTACTTCTATGGTATCAATCATAGACATCTAGTTTTACTTTATTGTCTATTTCTTTCATGGAATGTAAACATGAAGCTTGTTCCCTGGGAATCACTTCTAATTAAGTGCATATCTTTGAAAGATATATTTTGATAGCCACAGATAAGTTGAAGATCAAAAACTAAATAGCCTAATTGTTAGAAATAACAAGCAGAATGGAATGAATAAAATTGTATAGTTTTATTGTAATACAATTATAGGAATTCAAAGACATCAGCTAGCTCTTACTTAAGGAAAGATGGTAATTGCTTCCAGGTAGATTGGTCATAATCCTTTTGCCTAGATAGACTCCTTAGTTTCCCATTCCTTCATGAAAAGACCACACCTAGTTGATTGTCTCTCCCTGATTCCAAGACAATTAGCTTAGCAATAACAATTCTACTTACATTACCCAACTCCAGATAGTATTATTGTGGAAGAGAAAATGATGATTTTTGCATACGTTCAGGCTTATTCTTCCTCATAACTCATTGTCTCTTCTTATTTTGTTAAGTGTTGGAGGCAATACCAAACACTATGCCCATTTGGTCCTTACACTGTCATTACAAAATGACATTTCAAATTAATTTTATATGATCTTACATCTTTGAGTACCAAATTAATAGTGATTAATTTACTTAGTAAATAGTGTATTTACTTAGGCCAAATTCACAGTCACCTCTCAAATCAATATCTACCTGGTTCAACTAAAGTTCACTGGATCTCAGTTTCCTTATCTGTAAAATTAGAGGTTTGAGGTCCTGCCCTTTGGTTATTGAACTTTGATCCTTTTTCCACAGAAAAGTAAACATAAAGTATAATGAAAATTATTTAAAGGTGCAAAGAACTCTACAAAGTTGTTTCTGTTTTTTCAATGGATGAATTTGGAAAGACCTTATGTAAGAGTTAGATCATGAGCTATGTTTTGAAGGAAGGACTCCCAAGGATTAAAGAAAGAAGGGAGCACATTCCAAATGCTGCAACTATCCCTGCAAACGTGAAGATCTATCCCATGAAAATTGGCTTTGGAGCAGAATAATAAATAACTGAAAAATTAAAAATCCCCCCTTCTGGCCTCCCCCTGAATTCAGAGACAATTTTAATTTTCCATTTATATGCTCAGGGCCATCCCCAGCACTTTATATATTACACATTTTAAATAAATGTTTGGTGAATTGAGTTGAGTAGCAGGCCAGTGTTGGTTTTGGAAGGATTATTCCTTGATCAAAGAGGTATAATGATTAATTAAAGTTATGAAGTGTTTCATGCAAAGACATGAAATTGAGAAGTCAAATGTAATATACTTACAATAGCTATCAGGCCAGTCTGACTAAAGGAAAAAAAGGAATAATAGGAGTATATAGGGAAAAGAATAATACTGGAATGTTCAAAGGTTAATAATAGTAAATAAGAATGGAAAGTTAGGTAGGAGGAATATGGTAGAAGGATTCATTTTTTCCCATGAGTTTACTCATATTAAAATTTTTATTTTATTTTATTTTTAATAGTATTTTATTTTTCCAAAATCATGAAAAATAGTTTTCAACATATACCTTCACAAAATCTTGATCCACATTCAGGTGCCATAGTTCTCTCTGGATGTGGAGAGCTCTTTCCATAACAAGTCTATTGGAATTGCCTCGAATGATCCTCATCATTGAAAAGAATCAAATCAATCATATTTGATCATCACATAATCTTGTTGTTGCTGTGTACATTGTTTTCTTGGTTATGCTCACTCACTTCACTAAGGATTCATGTAAATCTTTCCAGGCTTTTCTGAAATCAGGTTGCATATCATTTCTTGCAGAAAAATAATATCCCATAATATTCATACTATAACTTATTCAGCCATCTCCCCAACTAATGAGCATCCACTCTTTTTCCAAGTTCTTCCTATTACGAACAGGACTGCTACAAACATTTTTTTTTTCGCACATGTGTGGCCTTTTTCCTTTTTTTATGATCTCTTTGGGATACAGACAAAGTAGAGACAATGCTGGATTTATAGCCTTTTAGGCACAGTGGTGGAAAGCTTTAAAGGAACTCCTATCTCCCTTTGTCTCTTTGTCTCTGTCTCTGTCTTTGTCTCTCCCCTCTTTCTTCCCCCTTGTATCTCCTATTCCTCTTTCTCTTTTCCCCTCTCTATCTCCCTCTTTTTCCACTTACCTTTCTTCTTCCTTCTTCTTTCTTTTCCCTCTTTCTTACCCTTTCCTTTATTTTTATGTCAAGATCTCAGTCCCTTGACAATGTAAGAACTGCCATTTGTAACAAGCAATTGCTAGATCCATTGTCATCACTGATTCTTAGTGAATAAACAATTTTGGAGACCACTGGGTATTTGTCATTTGTAATCATTACTTGATTCAGTGTGGAGTAATTTTTACTTTATTCACATGATGTTGAAATGATGCATATTCTTGATGCAGATCTTGAACTATGAGCATCATCTTTCTGTAGCCAAATTCTCTCTGATAGTTATGGAGTGCATTCCCTATTATGGTATTATTATAGTATGTAAAGAATCTCTAAATCCTTTCCCTTATATTTGTTTATTCTAAATAGCTATCAGACCTTTTTCTCCAACCTTTGCCTTCTGTATCCTCTATATAGGTTTGTATGCATACTGTGTATTCTCAGCTTGCTCTTGAAATAGCAGATCAAATATTCTTTTGAGTTTTTCTCACTATACCAACTGTCTGATTCATGAGGTCATGTGGAAAGAATGAATATCAGCAAACATCTTGCATATATAATAGAAATAAACTTTATAGTCAAGTAAGATCCAACTTGGAGGAAAGGGGTGGGGAAAAGAGGAAAAGTAGTCTTTCACAAGTTAGAACACATTTCAATGCTTTATGAATTATTCATTTCACATTCAGCATTCACATTCATTTCACATATCCTCAATAATGACATTTTATAAAATTAGATATATGTTGTCATCAATATTTGCAAACTTCTTGGTTACAGATAATAGAAATGCTAAATTCATGTGTTCATACAAACATATAAGAAAAAGCATTTAATTGAATGAAAAAGCATTTTTCTACATTTCTGGTGATAGCTCATGCTGTGCCAGTGTCTGAAATCTTAAATATAGAGGGCACTCATTGAAGAATTGGGCAAAATATAGATGACTGCCTTTGCCAAGTAACTAGCTCTGATATCATCCATATGTATCAATATGTAAAACTAATATATATATATATCATATAAGATCTCTGAAATCAGGGCTATGAAACATACATTTTCAGTAAGACCTTTCTCTTCTACTCTAGCACCAAATGATCTTGCTTTGGAGAGAAGAGCCTTCTTTTCTGGTCACCAAATCTTTCTTCTGATTTTTGAGATATTCTTCCACATGGGAATAGCTTTTATTTAAGACCTTCCATAACCTAGTTCTTTCTCTAATTGTACAGCTTAATTACTGCTCTTCTCACCTACCAACTATATTTCATACTCATTTCTTTCCAAAGAAATATATTCATGTTTTTCCATACTCTACATATGTGCTTTTCCAAAAGCTACCAGCATGTCCAACTTTATTTCTTTTCCTCTTCTCTATTTATATAAATCCTACTTATTCTTTCAGGACTATCTCAAATTCCACCCCCTTCCATGAAACCTTTCATGACTATCAGAGCCCACAGTGATCACTCTTTTTCGTCTAAATCCTTAGTAACTTTATAGTCAATGTCACATTAGTTAGTATTTAATTGCTCTAATTATTTCATGGTTATTCATTCTTTCTCAACAGCAAAGCTCATTGAGAATAATAAAAAAAAAATTCCTTTTCCTTCATGGTTACTTCACAATGTCTAGCATGATCACTCATACATAATATTGAAGAGAGAATTCCCAATGGAAAGTATGTACCTTTTTGAAGCAAATACAACAGACGGCCATTTCAGCACAAATTTCTATTAGGAAATTTAAAATTTAGAAAAGTAAAGATATAGGGTAGTCATCTGCAGCAGACCTTCAGCCTGGTTTATTTTGGATTAATTCTGATTCCACTGAGAATTTTAGTTTGAATTCTGTTTTTTTATGGGCACACAGGTTTTTTTTTAAATTGGAAGGAGAATGGGAGGTGGTATTTTGGTTGACATGATAACAGCTACTTCCTGATTATTATATCACATTTAGTCTTCTTGGCTCATGATATAGAAGGTTTCTACAACCTTAATAATCAAATTGGAAGGAAAAGATATTTGAGAGAATGCAAAATATCTTGCAGAATTTTCAGGAAAACTGGCAGTGTTCAAAAATTTTATAGAGAATTGCACTAGTTGAGTATTTTATTTTTAAGAAAATGTGATCTGAGTTACAAAATACTTTAGAATTTGAAAATGAATTTACTTAAATCTCCTCTTCAAATTCTATGTAGTATACATAGCTCTGTTGATAGTGGTAGTGATGAAGAGTTTCAGGTGTGTCTGATGCCTCATTATCCTATTTGGGGTTTTCTTGGGAAAAGTACTGGAGTACCTTGTCATTTACTTTTTTAGCTCATTTTACACTTCAGAAAATTGAGACAAATGGGATAAGTGACTCTCTTAGGTCACACAGCTAGTAAATGTCTGAGGCTAGATTTAACTCAGAAAAGTGAATTTTTCTGACTTCAGATCTAGCACTTAATCCACTGCACTATCTAACTGCTCTGTGTGTGTGTGTGCGTATTTTTGTCTCTGTCTTTGTCTCTCCCCTCTTTCTTCCCCCTTTTATTTGTGTGTGTAAATATGTCTGCACATGTGTATTACATGGCTGTGCAACAACAAATCAGATAAAAATACATCTTTAACAACATTATAAAATTATATCTATTTTGGATGTTGACACACTTGAAAAAACACTTTGGTTACAAGAACTTTCTTTAGTTGAAAGTCCGCTAAGGATACAGGGGCTATAGCACCAGTAGAAACAGTTGAAATCTCTGTTAGAGTTGTTATCTCAGCCATATAGGCAGAGTGGTAGAAGAGTTGGCACTCTATATTCCTATAAATCTTGGGCTTGTTTTACTTCTTGTGGAAGTCGATATTGGTTATAACAGAGATAGTGACACCCTATCCCACAGGATTGTAACATATCCATGGTAACTATGAGGGCTGGACTTGAGGTAGAATCAGTGATATGAGAGAACTTCACTTTTTTGGTCTCTTGGTCTCTGGCTTATTGACAATATCAAATTCTGAGTAAAAATGGTGATCAAAGTGGTTGTAATAGTTTGATCCCCATCCCATCTCCCTTAGATTGTTTTGCTGCTTTAGCAAAAAAGGACAAGTATTCACTGGGCTTTGAAGGATGGCTAGAATTTGAATAGGGTTACATTCAATTTAAAGAAATAGATAAATTAAAGCAAAGAAGTAAGAAAGCTCAGGATATTTGGATAATGGCATATGGTCCGTTTGTCTGATAAAAGATACATCAGGAAAATTAGTTAAGGGCCTTGTGGTGAGTCACAAATTCAAGCCCAAGTAGATTTTTGTTGTTTTTGCTTTTTTATAGTAGAGAATATTGAAGATTTCAATAATGGAGATGACACAATCAGAGCTATGTATTAGGAGGAAAATTTGACAGTGAGAATGAAAAGATATGTAAATTCACAAATCTCTTTCCCAATACAGATTGGTAACTAGATTTAGAGAAATGACTCAGGTACTGAGATATTAACTTACTGCTAGGATTACATAGTTTTGCATGTGTAAGGACAAATTTGAACCTAAGGATTCTTGAATCTAAAGCTAATCTCTGTGTACTTTTTAATAATGTTTCTTAATATGTACCATACTGGTTCCTTTATATTATATGAAATTGTGATGGACCAAGACAGCAAATAAGATGTGGTTAAAGGAATTAGTTTCAGGTTGATTAGACAAGACTAGAGGAGAAATCCAGATGAGAGAAAATGAACTTCCAGGGGCCAGAGGATGAAACTCTGAAAATAAAGGTGAGATGTATCCAGCCAAAACTTTAGAAAATTAACTTTGGAGATTCATATAAGGAAGAGTTTTTCACCTGAAAGATGAATTGAAAGTGAAGATTGGAAGGATTACTCTCAAACATAATCAGTGAAGGGAGGATAACTTAGACCATGAAATATCTGAGCTGATAAGTCAGATAAATGCCTCTTGGTATGGATATGCATAAATGATTGTTGTAAATGAATTCAATGAAATATTACTGACTCATAAGAAATAATAAATATAATGAACACATAAATATGATGATACATTAGAGGACTTGTATTGACTGATGCAAAATGAAATAAGCAGAAGTAGAAAAACAATGTACACAGTGACAACAAGAATGTAAATGGAAAGGACAACATCAGCTACCAAACCTAAAATGACCATGCTTAATCTTCAAAGAGATATGGGATGATACCTACCCAATTTTGTCTCAATGATAAGAGTTTATTGATGTTGAACACTACTTTATGGATATCAAACACTGCACATGATATCAGAATTTGTCAATACAGACAGTTTTTTTCTTATTTTAAGTGGAACTTTCTGCAGAGTACACTCTCTCCAGGGAGCTCTATATGACCCCATACTCTAAGGCTCTGTAATCTCACAACTCAAGCAACTTCTATGTCAGGTCTCCCACTTTATTCCCCCAAACAAAACAGCTGCAGTGCCTGGAACAGAGAAACACTGTCACAGGACTGTACTAAGGCTAGTGCTCTGCTATTGCAAGGCCCCTGCTACCTCTCAGCAGTTAGAGCTGGAGCTAACTAAAATAGGTCCTGCTGCCCAAACACAAAGATATTAATTTCGTAGCATGAATTTGCAGAAAGCAAGAACTGTCTGTGTATTAGTTGGTTCTACTGATTTTTTTCTCCCTTTTAAAAATTCTTTATTACAAAAAATTTCTCACTGAGAGACAGAAAGGGGGAGGAATATATTGGGAAATGTAGGTGATAAAAAACAAAAGACGTCAATCAAAATTATTTTTGAAAAGAAGAAAGAAAATCATTGAGATGTAAGCAATAAGTGCCTTTCCCATACTCTAGAATCCCAGTTCCTTAAGGAAAGAAGTAGACTAAGAAAGACTCAGCTACTACAGTGTTGCCATCCAAATCCACAGACACAAGAATGCTAGAAAGGCAGAAGATCAGGAATAGGATGTAACAGGAGTGGTACTAGTTCCTCATAGTTTATTAACTAAATTAAGATTAATCTTTATGAACTTAGCAATTTGTAACTTTATATTTGTCCTAGCCACTGTGACTCATTTTGTGTCTTTTCCCTAGACTATAAGCTCCTTGAGGAAAGGGAATATTTTGCATGTAATTATATCACCATCATTTAGCATAGTGCCTGGCACCAAGTAAATACTTAATAAACACTCATTCCCTCAATCTTTCTCTTCCTACCTGTATCTCCATGTCTGTGTCTTTCTCTGTATTTTTCTCTATCAATATGTCTCTATCTCTCTCTCTTTTTTCCTATCTCTGGCTCTCTCTTACTCAAATTCTATCTCTTTCTCTCTTTTCTCTCTCTTTCAAGTGTCTTAAAATAACTCCCCATTTTTAAAGCATCTAAAGAAGATAGTGGATTGTTTGGGTAGCAAGTAGAGGAGGGTGTGAAGGAACGGAAGAGGAAAGAGAAACAGTTTAGTCTTTTCCACTGTGCAGTTAAGCAGTAGGAGGAAGCTGTAGTCAGATAAAACATGGTAGACTGTTCTATCAAGCTAAGTCCTGGGGTGGGGGGAATAAAAGAGAGGTTCTAAGCTTCTGTACTACCAGGTAAAAGGTAATTAGAATAGAATGACAGCATTGGGAATGGAAAAGGTAGGCTAATATAAGAGACACTGAAGAGATAGAATAGCAAAATTTACCCACTCACCAGATGTCTAGGGCAGAGGATAGAGATGAGGATCGGTAGATAATAGATTTCTAATTATATGTGACCTTAAGGGTCATCTAGTTCAGATTCTCATTTAACAAATGAAGTCACTGAGTCCTAGAGACAATAAATGACATGACCAATATCATTAAGGTAGCAAAAGGGAAAAATCAGAATTTTAAGGAAAGTCCTCTAATAACAGGAAAATGCTTACCCAATGCCTAGACAGGATAAGGGTAGTATATAAGATCATTTCCAAAGTGGTAATCAAATAATGAATAAGTAATAGGAGGAACTAAAGTACACAGAGCATTAAAATATATTACTAGGGGCTGAAGGAAGAAATTTTAAGAAACAAGGAAAATCTATATAAAAATCACTTCACTTATATTAGAAACTTTCCAGCGAATTGACTTTGGGTAAGAACTAATTATTGGGCCACTTCATAGCTGATATTATAGAAGTCTTTGAAATTCCCCAAAATGCCTTAATTTCAATGAAATTATTCATTTCTGATTATTCAAAGAAAGGATTCTGTAGAGCAGTGGTTGATCCTTATTTAAATAAAACTGGACTTTGTATCCTATATAATGGATAGAGATTATCTCAAAGCTGGGAAGACAAGTGTTCAAGTCCTGCTTTTGGCACACACTGTGTGATCATGTGGTCCTGGATAAATCATTTAACCTCTCAATCTTCTAGACAATTCTCTAAGATCATAAATAGCAGAGGCATGCAAACGCACATTGACAAAAGGAGTTTCTTCACATAGCAGTTATTTTATACCAATGAAATCGTAAGTTTAGTCTCTAGCTTTGTTCTGTATTCTCAACTGCTTGTTGCCTTCCAAGAGGATCATTTGTAGTTTTCCCAACCACAACATTAATAGGCATGTTTGAAAAATTACCCAAACACTAATATTTTGCAGAGTGTGCAATAGATGATAATTCAATAATATTAACTACAAAGTGTTAGGGATACATTAAAGATTCCACATTGTCTGGACTTCTAAAGAAAACAATTTTAATGGAATTTCCTGGCTCTTATAGTCCATTTTAAGGGAACATTTTCAAAATTTCACCAGCATTCATTTCAACAGTCTAGAAATCAGGTCATTTTTTCTGGTTAAGTTTTGCTTTTTCTTTATTCCTTAAAATATGTGGAAATGAGGGGAATTCATGGCCTATTTTCATTATTAATGAAGCAAGGTGATCAAAACAATGGCACATCACATTTTTTGTTGATAAGGAGATAATTTAACAATGTGAAAATGTTGAAATACTCAGTTTCCATATGGGTTTTTTTTTTTAATTCTCCCTTGAGAAATTTTTTATTACTCATGTGATAAATGATGGATTTGATCATTAGAATGTACTGATCATTTGAATATACTAAGGAGTGGATCATCATGGGTTGGCCCAGATATACTGAAATTAGGGGATACAATGCCATAAAGTGCTTCAGATGGTAACATGGAGTCAACTTCCTAATTTCAAAAACTGCTCCAGAACAGTCCTATTCCTAACTTATCCTAATAAATCTTTCTATTATACTTTTTAAAAAACCTATATTGAAGACTAAGTGAAAAAAAAAAAAAAACACAATTAGGAGAGAAGAACCCAAGACTTTTCTGATTTCTTTCTTCCTTCTGGACCATTTAAAATCCAACCTATAAATAATTCTTATATATTGCACTGCTAAAACCATGGTTCAACTTGGAATGGAAAATGCCATCTATATCTGGAGAGAGAACTCTGGGGACTACATGAAAATTGAAGCATATTATTACACCTTTTATTTTTTCTTGTGTTTTAATTTTTGTTTTACAGCATGACAATATGTCTAAAATGATTATACATATATAAATCATATTTCTTGCTATCTTGAGGGAGGAGAGATACAAAGGAGGGAGAGAAAAAATTTTGAACTCAAAATCCTTCAAAAATGGATTTTGAAAATTATCTTTACACTTAATTGTAAAAACAAAATACCATTGATTAAAGAAAAATGCTACAAGATTCTGCATCATGGGACTATTAAAGGGCAAGTCTTTGGTTTAGATTGTATGGCTGAATCTTGTCAAAGACATGCCTAACCAGGAGAAATATAGATAAAGTCAAACTAAGAGGGTTTTTTTTTGTTTTGTTTTGTTTTGTTTTTTGGACAGATGTTTTTGGTTTGCTTTGCTTTTTGTATTTTTTTTGAACCACAGATGTTTGAGAAATAGCATTAAATATGGCAAATATATTCTTCATTTTTTAAACTTTTTAATAGTATTTCATTTTTTTCAAATACATGCAAATAAATCTCCAACTTTTGCAAACCTTATGTTCCAAAATTTTTCTCCCTCTCCCTTATTCACCTTCCCAATACAATAAATAATACAATATAGGTTGAATGTGCAATTCTTCTAAACATATTTCCACATTCTTTATGCTGTGCAAGAAAAATCAGATCAAAGGAGGAAAAAAAAAAACATTAAAAGGAAAAAAACAAACAAGCAAACAAACAACACTAACAAAAAAGTGAAAATACCATGCTTTAATCCACATTCAGTCTCCATAGTTCTCTTTCTGAACACAGAAGGCACTTTGCACCACAAGTCTATTGAAATTGCTTTGAATCACCTCATTGTTGAAAAAAAACCAACTCCATCACAGTAGATTATCATATAATCAGCAAATATATTCTTTAATAAAATAAAAAATACTGAAATATAATTTAATCAGATACAAGGTAGAGACCATTCTAATTTCTTTCACAATTCCTGTTGCTAGAGTAAGCTACCATAATTTAAAACAAACAAAATCTCTATTTAAATGTGTCCATTTAAAAGTCAATTCTTATGAAGGGCAGATATGACATATGTACATTGCTCTAATGTGTTACCACCATGGGAAGACCACCACCTCTCCATTATCTTCACTCGTTTTTTCTTCTTCCCTCCTTTGTCATCTACATGACCATTATCTTTTTGTCCGAGAGCTATTCTCTCATTATTTTCATCCCTTCACAACTATAAATCCCAGGGTCTTTGTGTCCAGCTAGTACCTTAGTAGAGGCTTTTATAAATGTAATATCACTACATTTTAGGAAATATGAATGTTACAAATAAAAAGGATCATATATTTGAGCTCATGTAAAGTAAAAAGAATTAGGAAAATTATTTATATCATAATGAATATATCAATATAAATGGAAATAATTATTTTAAAAAATCAATTGAAGCTGAATTTTCACAATTATAATGATCAAACTTGGCCCCAGAGAAGAGCTATGGGAAAACATTCCTCTCTGATTCTTTGCAAAGGTAGAAAATTGTGAACATGGAATACTGAATATGAGAGAGGAAGAGAATAAGCATTTATTTAGTTCCTTCTATGTGCTATAGACTTTACAAATACCTCATTCTTACAAGAAATCTGAGAGATAGGTGCTATTATTAACCCTTTTTATAGTTAAGGAACTGAAACAAATAGCAATTAAATGACTTGACTAGGATCATACTATTAATTGATGAGTGGGACTAAATTTGAACTTAGGTCTTTCTGATTCTAGGTAAAACTTTTCTAGCTACTTCACCACCTAGTTGCCTCTACGTAACATCATGAGTATTTAAAACAATATATATTTTGATTGCTTTTTTTTGTCTTCTTCAGTCTATAGATCCACAGTTCCTTCAAACAATCTGTATTTTACATTATTTCAGGGCATCCTATCGACCCTTACCACATTTCTTCCCATAGACATTCTCCAAATCAACAATATATTTTCTAAAATGTCATGCAAAGAATTCAATACAATTCTATACATCTTTAAGTACATCCTAGGTTAGCAGGACAGTCATTCATTTTGTCCACTGTTATTGCCAATGATTAAGTCATTTGGCTGCCATTTCACTACTGATTCACTATTGACTTTTGATCTAAAACCCCTAGATATTTTCCATCTGAACTCTTGTCTAGTTGTATACCTTCTCCATTCTATTCTTATAAATCTGATTATTTTGAAAAACAAATGTGAAACTTGACAACTATCTCTTAGATATGATAATAAAAGATTTAATTCTTGGGGGGGGGAGAAGAGACAATCTTCATTCACACCAAAATATTATACTTCCCAGGTTTGTGTAAAATTTAGCATATATGTTGTAGATTTCTTAATCCAAGTCACTGATAAAATTGCTGAAAAATGCAGAATCAAATCATATGTATATGTGTATATATATGTTATATTTTCTAGCAATGCTGAGTCTATAGTATGCACTCAGTAAATACTTAACTGAATTCACCCAAATGTAGATTAGAACTTCCAAGATCTCTTATGAGATAAAAAATGAATTTTAAAACAAAAGTCTCTGTTACTTCTAAGAGTTAAAACTTAACTGATTCATTTAGTCTCAGTGCCTTCTTTTTACTTCTTTTAAGCATGATTGTTAATGTTAAGGGAAAGATGTTCATTAATGACCATTACACTAGTCTATGATTTAAAAAAAAATTGTAGTTCAGTCTTAATTTGGGGATATTTGTTTCAATTAAAAATTGATTTGCTTATTATAGACGATAGTCCCTTCTTAAAGAATGCATTGTTGGTGGAGTTGGGAAATGATTGAACCATTCTGGAAAGCAGTTTGGAACTATAACCAAAGGTTTATAAAACTGTGCATACCCATTCAGAAAGAATGTGGATTGCATGTATGTAGAGGGCTGAAACTCCAAAAAAGCCATGCTTGAATCAAACAGCAGAACACTTAAGGCTAATTTCATATTCAATGTGAGACAATGGCTCTATATACATATTTAGATGAGATGGTGATGTGATGGTTCTCCTCACCATTGGAGCTTACTGAATGTTTGGTGGTGTAGTAGGCAAATAGTAGGCAAAGATTGGAGGGTTGAGGGAGAGAAGTCAGAGTCACTTGAATGGAGGACAAAGAGGAGAGAAGCTGGAGACTCCAGACTCCAGAATCGAGGATACATCTTTGGCAAGCCATGTGGCAGCTTGCTTACCTCTTTCACTTCCCCCTAAAAACCAAGAACTTTGATTAATCCTGACTCTGACTGATCCTGAGGCCCTCCAGGGAACTAGGATGGACATTTCAAATATATATCACAACATAGTATTTTCACCTTTTTGATATTTGCTTGCTTTTTGTTTTCTTTCTCATTTTTTTTCTTTTTGATCTGATGACCAAAATATATTTTTAAAAAATATTAATGATGCTACCTACAGGCAGCTAGATGGTCAAGTAGCTAGAAAGTTTTTGCCTAGAATCAGAAAGATCTAATTTGAAATTTAATCCCAGACATCAACCAAAATCATTTAACTACTTTTGTTTCAGTTCCTTAACTATAAAATGGGTTAATAATAACACCTATTCTCTCAGGATTGTTGTAAGAATGAGGTATTTGTAAAGTCTGTAGCACATAGAAGGCACTAAATAAATGCTTATTCTCTTCTTCTCCCTTATATTCAGTGTTCCATGTTCACAATTTTCTACCTTTGCAAAGAATCAGAGAGGAATGTTTTCCCATAGCTCTTTTCTGGGGCCAAGTTTGATCATTATAATTGCAAAAAAATTCAGCTTCAATTGGTTTTTATAAATAATTATTTCCATTTATATTGATATATTCATTATGCTATGAATAATTTTCCTAATTCTTTTTACTTTGCTGGAGCTCAAATATATGATCCTTTTTATTTGTAACATTCACATTTCCTAAAATATAGTGATATTACATTTATAATAACCTCTGCTAAGGTACTAGCTGGACACAAAGACCCTGGTATTTATAGTTGTGAAGGGATGAAAATAATGAGAGAATAGCCCTCGGACAAAAAGATAATGGTCATGTAGATGACTAAGGAGGGAAGAAGAGAAAATGGGTGAAGATAATGAAAAGGTGGTGGTCTTCCTGTGGCGGTAACACATTAGAGCAATGTGCATATGTCATATCTGCCCTTCATAAGAGTTGACTTTTAAATGGACACATTTAAAGGAGATTTTGTTTGTTTTAAATTATGGTAGCTTACTCTAGCAACAGGATTTGTGAAAGAAATTAGGATGGTCTCTACCTTGTAGAATTGCTTATTTAACATATATTGGATTACTTGCTGTCTAAGGGAGAGGGTGAGGGGAAAATAGGGAAAAACAATTCAAACCCAAGACTTTGCAAGGATGAATGTTGGAAACTATCTATGCATGTGTTTTGAAAATAAAATGCTAATTTAAAAAACTGTGCATACTCTTTGACCCAGAAGTGGCACTACTGGGTCTGTATCGTAAGGAAATCATAAAGGAGGAAAAGGACTCACATGAGTAAAGATGTGCTCTTTTTGTGGTAGCAAAGAATAAGAAAATGAGTAGATACCCATCAATCAGGGGATGGGTAAATAACTTGTGGTTTATGAAGTTAATGGAATATTATTGTTCTATAAAAATGATAAACAAGCTTATTTTAGAAAGTTTTGGAAAGATTTATACACACTGATGCTGAGTGAAACAAACAGAACCAGAAATACATTGTACACAGTAGCAGGAATTATCAAACTAGTTCTTCTTAGTGATTCAGTCATCCAAGGCAAGACCAATAAACCTTGGATAGAAAACTCCATCTGCATCCAGAAAGAGAACTATGGAGATTGAATATAAATCAACACATGGCATGTTCACTTCTTTTTTCTGTTTTTTTTTTCTCTCCAGTGGTTTTTTCCCTTTTTGTTTTGATTTTTGTCTTCAACATGATTCATAAAGAAATGTGTATTTGAATAGTAGTATAGATTTATAACCACAAAAAATAAATTAACAAAAAGATAGTTATCATTAAATGTGCCTTTTTTAGCAATACTGTCAATAACTAATCCAAGAGTTTGTGTATACTCTGGTAGATTCTGGTACTAATTCTATACTTCTCTAAATTCTTCTAATTCAGGCATGTTAGGAATTTGGATTGAACTCATTGCAAAGAAAAGAAATCTATGATGTTCTGCATTATTTTGAGGTAGGGAATAAGTACTAAATTGTCTGAGGAGAAACAAACTGTGGGGAGTTTCTATCGGCAATTAACTTTTGGCAAAACCATTGCTATCACTATTTTGAAGCATCTTTTCCGAAGAGCAAAGTGACATGATATCCAAAGATATTAGTCTAAAAGGCTATGGAACTTTTTCTTAACAAAGTGCTGGAAGAAATACATCAAGCCTGCAATATGAGTGGAATTGCTCTTACAAATACAGACATCTGCTATGTATAGGGATGCATTGGTATGAAACTCAAAAAACAAACAATACAAATGAAATGTGTAATAAATACTTTTAGGCAGAAATGGTCATATACTCTAAAATGATGAACTTTTATAAAGTGTTATTTTCTAGCTATGTGACCCTTGGCAAGTCACCTAACCCCAACTGAAACCCCAATGAAAGAAAAAAAAAAGCCATAAAAATAAATAAAATAAATATCCTTTAAAAAAAGATAATACTAAATATCCCACATAAATCATGTGTCCTCATTCCAATTCACATTCAACTCAAATTTTTAGGGATTCCCCTGAAAAGTTGTGGTGTTGTAATGTTATTGACTCAAACTGCTATTCTAATATGTTCCCTCCAATATCAGTCATTTTGTAAATTAATATTTCTACCACAAAATACCATTGATTAGCAGGTGATTTCATCTCAATATCAATTAGTTTTGATGAACTTCTATAAAGTGTTATTTATTGAGAAATTATAATAAGAAGTATGAATACATCCATTTGAACTAGCCATATTGTTATTTCTACCACCTCTGTCCATGGAGAGAGGTATTTAAAATTAAAATGGCCACTACAAAATATTTTAGTATTAATCTAATGCTATACATAGTGTAATCTAACCAATGAACAAATTCCCTTTTTACTTACCAGATATAGTCCTTCAGTTGCAGGACAGAATCATCACTTGACTTAAGCAAACATTTTTGCAGTGTAATAAATGACTGCTGGCTCTTCTGATTTTTCAAAGCTAACAAGGTCATTGTACCTCTAATCCTCTTTTCCCTATGAACAGGAAAGCAGGGTCAGAAGGAACATTGGTGACATATGTTCCAGGTTACAAAGTTCCCTGGTAAGGGGGAGAATCTGGGGCTCCCATTTGGAGAATGAGTTGTTTAATTCACCAGAAAGGAAAAGAGAAATTGAATTAAAGAGTTAATGCTTTTGTATGAACACTTACGTAAAATGAAATCATATCTGTAAAATACTTTACAAACTTTAAAACCTTAAAACACTATGTTAAAGCTGGCTATTATGACACTAATAGCTAATCATAAAGCTTTTTTTTTATCCTTTGATAAAGACTACCTATCCATGCTCTGAAAAGGAGAATAGATTCCCCCATTCCAGCCATCAAACACTTTCAGGAGCAGGTTTATCTCTGTAGGTCCCTAGCAAATTGCCTCAGAATTGAGACCACATTGGTAGCACCCCAATTATATTTATATTTACAAAATATTTTCTTTTTCAAAGGGTTTCTCCTATATTATTTTTAATAGAAGCATCAAAGAATAGTAAATAAAGTGCTGAGTTTAGAATCAAAGTTCATATTCCATCTGTGATATTTGTTTGATCCTGAATAAGTCACTTAAAGGTTTTGTATCTCAGAAAACTGCCTAAGATATCACTTTTCTGATATCATTGGTCCTCTTCAAGAATGAAGAATGATCAACAATAATAACAATGACAAAACAAAAAAAAATTGGTAATTAATAATGAGAAGAAAAATAACTTTGATTCAGTTTAATGCTAAAAATAGCACTGACATAACTGTTTAAAGATTTGCAAAGAGTTTTACATATGTTAACTAATTTGCTTCTTGCCCATTAAATCTAAACATTAAGCATGGATGTGTTGTGAAGCTTCATTGGTGGAGGAAGTAGTTAATACCATATTTAGTGAATGATGACATAATAGTGTGAAAAGTTTAATGTTGAATATACTTTATGGGATCATAGATTTGCAGCAGAAAGGGACTTCAGAAGCCACTTAGTGCAGCCTCTCATTTTATTGAGGAGAAATCTGAAGTCCATGAAGTGAAATGGCTTGAAGTTAAATGAGATCACACAAAAGGTCCAAAGCATGAAGTGAACCTAGTCTCTTTACTCCAGAGTACATTCTAGAAATGGAAATAAAACAATTTAAAATGTCTAGATTTTGGACAAATTTTTGGAGCATCATGCTATTCTTTGCAATCAAAGAAAAATGTAGAATCATTTTCCCATTATGCGTGAAAAAATAGACATCACAATGCTCAAAGAAATAAAAATCATTATCCTTAGTACAATAAAATCCAAAGGCTACCACTATTTGTTGAATATTTTTCTTTGCCAAGATTAGTAATCAAGTTACTGGATGCCAGAAGCACAGACAGTCCTGCTTGGCATACTAGAGCATCTGGCTACAACTTTTATGTTGGGGGTTGGGGGTGAAGCTGGTTCAGAAGTCTTTTTGGATGCTTAAGTTTTTGAATATTCCTGCCAGTCAAAGTAGATACTGAAGAACATTGTACATTGAATCACACTAATTGCCTTAATTGCTTTGTAATTATCAAGAAGACGTCATTGTTTTCTTACAATCATGGTACATGGGCTTGCCCAGAAATTTTAGCCCCTTAGAGCTTAGTAACTATGAGGTAATTTTCTGCAGAATGAATATGGATCACTTATTTAGCAAAGGTGGTGAGGTGTTAGAAATAATGCTGGATTTGAGGTTATAAAAGAACTGGATTTGGACCTTACCTACTACACTGATGGATAATAATAGGAAAACCACATAAGCTCTATGAACTTCTGTTTCCCCATTTATAGTTAGAACTACATGATAAAGTTATTCTAAGGATAAAATGAGAAAATAAGTCTTCCCAATGGGTTGAGAAGGGGTAGAAGGAGGGAGAAATTTTGGAACTGAAAATTATATTTTAAAATGAGATAATGAATTTATATTTTGTACTTTTTGTACCTTTTGTACTTCATGAGCTATATAAATATCACTACTATTAGAAACCAAATCATAATTTTAGCTGAATGACAACCTGGGAATAACCTTGAAAACAACCATTCACCTGAACTAGAATCTACATTATGCAAATAAGACATTGGCTTAGGGCGCCACTATAGTGCAGGTGAGGAAATATATACATCTCCAGAATATACCTTTTCTGCTCCCACCACTGACCCCATTATCCACTGACCATTATGTATAAAAAAAGGATTAAAGCAATCATAGACAATTCAATTTTAGAACATTTTTGATGTTATAAGAGGCTGTATTAGTCTGAACCAAATCTTAAAGATAAGTGCCTTAGGACTCTATTAAAATAGCAATTCTATCAACAACTCATTAGTATACTTATTTTCTCTCATCTTATTCAGCAATTGTCATTTCTGATAGATATAAGGTGGTACCTTGGAGTTGGGTTGAAACCTACTGAACAATTTCCTTAGTTACCTTCCTTAGTTTGATATAATGTCCACAAAAAGCAAAGTAAAAAAATCCAGTGCTCTCTGGAATATCATATTCTAAGCTCTCTGATCCTGTAATGTAGAAGCTGCTAAATCTTGTGTTATTCTGACTGTGGCTCCTCTATAATTTGAATTGTTTCTAGATGCTTGCAGTATTTTGTCCTTGACGTAGGAATGCTAGAATTTGACTATAATATTCCTGGTAGTTTTCATTTGGGATTTTATTTTTAAATGATTATTAGTGGATTCTTCCCTTTTCTATTTTACCTTCTCTTTCTAAAGTATTGGGGTAGTTTTCCTTCATTATTTGTTGAAGTATGATGTGTAGATTTTTAAAAAATATATCATGGTTTTCAGTAGTCCAACAATTTTCAATTATCTCTCCTCAATCTATTTTTCAGGTCAATTGTTTTTCCAATGAGATAGTTCACATTTTCTTCTATTTTTTTCATTTTTTTAAATTTTGCTTCATTATTTCTTTATGTCTCATGCAATCATGAGTTTCCGATTTCCCAATTATTCTTTTTAAGGAATTATTTTCTTCAGTAAACTTTTGTATCTCTTTCCTGTTTGCCCAATTCTGTTTTTTAAGTTCTTTTTTTTTGCTTGCTGAATTTTTGTGTCTTTTTTTACCATGTCAATTATATATATGTAATTTATGATTTTTCTCTTTTTTTGTTATAACTTTTTATATACAAAACATATACATGGATAATTTTTCAAGAATGACCCTTGCAAAAACTTCTGTTTCAAATTTTCCCCTCTTTCCCTCCCCACCATCTCCCCTATATGGCAGGTAGTCCCATACATGTTAAATATGTTAAAGTATATGTTAACTATTTAATATATATATTAATATATAATAAGTATTTAACATATACAATTTATGTATGTATATTTATACAGTTATCTTGTTGCACAAGAAAGATCAGATTTAGGAAGAAGGTAAAAAATAACCTGAGAATGTTATGGACCAGAACTCTGAACTTCCTACAAGGTACTAAGTGGAATTGAAGAGACAGTGGTTATCTAGTTTAGCATGGTTCCATATGATAGATTTAATTTTACAACAAATAATGGTTTCTTAGAAATATAATGATTGATTTATACACAGTGTGGAGCATATAAGCAGGGACTGAAAGCCACAGAAGACAAGTGCACTAGAAGCTCTCAGAGCCAAGCAGACAGAAATTCATTTCACTTTCAGTCAAGCTCCTGGTGGCTGGTCTAGCCTCCTGCATTTTCCCCACTGAGACTAAGGCTGATATGAAAGGCTCTTCACAAAGCTGCCCAGCCCCAGGAAGGAGATAACAAAGAATTTGGACTTTTAACACCTAGCTGTTCTTGTGGTGATTACTGAACAGAAATGAAGGTTGCCTCAAAGACTCCCAGAAAACCGAAACAGAGAATATTACATGAGAAGAAAAAGCACAAATGCAAGCAAACAATAACAGAAAGAGTGGAATTGTTATGTTGTAGTGCATACTCATTTCCCAGTGTTCTTTCTCTGGGTATAGCTGGTTCTGTTCCTTATAGATCAATTGTAACTGATCTGGATCCTTTCATTGTTGAAGAGAGCTACATCCATCAGAATTGATCATCACATAGTATTGTTGTTGAGGAATATAATGATCTCCTGGTCCTGCTTATTTCACTCAGCATCAGTTCATGTAAGTCTCTCCAGGCCTTTCTGAAATCATCCTGCTGGTCATTTCTTACAGAAAAATAATGTTCCACAACATTCATATACCACAATTAATTCAGCCTTTCTCCAATTGATGGGCATCCACTCAGTTTCCAGTTTCTAGCCATTACAAAGAGGGCTACCACAAACATTTTGGCACATACAGAACCCTTTTCCTTCTTTAAAATCTCTTTGGGATATAAGCCCAGTAGTAACACTGCTGGATCAAAGGGTATGCACTGTTTGATAACTTTTTGAGCATAGTTCCAAATCGCTCTCCAGAAAGACTGGATGGACAACTCCAGCAACAATGCATCAGTGTCCTAGTTTTCCAACATCCCCTCCAACATTCATCATTATATTTTTCTGTCATTCTAGCCAATCTGAGAGGTGTGTAATGGTATCTCAGAGTTGTCTTAATTTGCATTTCTCTGATTAATAATGATTTGGAACACTCTTTCATATGAGTGGTAATAGTTTCAATTTCATCATCTGAAAATTGTCTGTTCATATCCTTTGACCATTTATCAATTGCAGAATGGCTTGATTTCTTATAAATTAGAGTCAGTTCTCTATATATTTTGGAAATGAGGCCTTTATCAGAACCTTTAACTGTGAAGATGTTTTCCCAGTTTGTTGCTTCCCTTCTAATCTTGTTTGCATTAGTTTTGTTTGTACAAAGGCTTTTTAATTTGATACGTAATTTATTGCTTCCCTTCTAATCCTGTCTGCATTAGTTTTGTGTGTATAAAAGCTTTTTAACTTAATAAAATCGAAATTTTCTATTTTGTGATCAATAATGACCTCTAGTACATCATTGGTCACAAATTCCTTCCTCCTCCACAGATCTGAGAAGTAAACTAACCTATGTTCTTCTAATTTATTTATAATCTCATTCTTTATGCCTAGATCATCAACCCATTTTGATCTTATCTTGGTGTATGATGTTAAATATGGGTCAATGCCTAGTTTCTGCCACACTAATTTCCAATTTTCTCAGCAATTTTCATCAAATAATGAATTCTTATCCCAAAAGCTGGGGTCTTTGGGTTTGTCAAACACTAGATTGCTATATTTATTAATTATTTTGTCCTGTGAACCTAACCTATTGCACTGATCAATTAGTCTATTTCTTAGCCAATACCAAATGGTTTTGGTGACCACTGCTTTATAATATAATTTTAGATCAGGTACAGGTAGGTTGCCTTCAATTGATTTTTTTTTCATTAATTTGCTTGAAATTCTTGATTTATTGTTCTTCCAGATAAATTTTGTTGTCATTTTTTCTAGGTCATTAAAATTGTTTCCTGGGATTCTGATTGGTATAGCACTAAATAGTTTAGTTTAGATAGTATTGTCATCTTTATTATATTCACTTGACCTATCCAGATCTTAATATTTTACAATTGTTTAGATCTGACTTTATTTGTGTGGAAAGTGTTTTGTAGTTTTGTTCATAAAGTTTCTGACTTTCCCTTGGCAGATAGATTTCCAAATATTTTATACTATTGGCAGTTATTTTAAATGGAATTTCTCTTTTTAACTCTGTTGGATTTTGTTTCTGATATATAAGAATGGCGATGACTTATTTGGGTTTATTTTGTATCTTGCAATTTTGCTAAAGATGTGGATTATTTCTAATAGCTTTTTAGTAGAATCTCTGGGGTTCTCTAACTATACCATCATATCATCTGCAAAGAGTGAAAATTTGGTTTCCCTTTTTCATCTCTTATTGCCGAAGCTAGCATTTCTAATACAATACTAAATAATAGTGGTGAAAGCCGGCAACCTTGTTTCACTCCTGATTTTACTGGGAATGGTTGCAGTTTATCATCATTACACATGACACTTACTGATGGTCTTAAATAGATGCTATTGACTATTTTAAGAAAAAGTCCATTTATTCCTATACTAGTGTTTTTAATAGGAATGGGTGCTGGATTTTATCAAATGCTTTTTCTGCATCTATTGAGATGATCATTTTTTTTGTTAATTTGGTTATTGACATAGTCAATTATGCTAATAGTTTTCCTAATGTTGAACCAGCCCTGTATTCCTGGTATAAATCCTACTTGGTCATGGTGTATTATCCTAGAAATGATTTTCTGTAGTCTTTTTGCTAAGATTTTCTTTAAGATTTTTGCATTGGTGTTCATTAGGGAGATTAGTCTATAATTTTCTTTCCCTGTTTCTATCCTACCTGGTTTAGGTATCAGTACCATGTCTGTGTCATAAAAGAAATTTGGTAGGACTCCTTCATTCCCTAGTTTTGCAAATAGTTTATATAGCATTGGAGTTAATTGTTCTTTAAATGTTTGGTAGAATTTGCATGTAAATCCATCTAGTCCTGAGGACTTTTTTGAGGGAGTTGATTAATAGTTTGTTCTATTTCTTTTTCTAAAATGGGACTATTTGAGCAATTTACTTCCTCTTCTGTTAATCTGGGCAGTCTATATTTTTGAAGGTATTCATCTATTTCATTTAAGTTATCAAATTTATTGGCATAAAACCGGGCAAAGTAACTCCTAATTATTGCTCTAATTTTCTCTTCATTAGTGGAAATTTCTCACTTTTCATTCTTAAAACTAACAATTTAATTTTCCTCTTTCCTTTTTTTTACTCATATTTATCAAGGGTTTATCTATTTTATTGGTTTTTTCATAAAACCACCTCAGTTTTATTTATTGGTAGTTTTTTACTTTCAATTTTATTGATCTCTCCTTTTACTTTTAGAATTTTAAGTTTAGTGTTTGATTAGAGGGTTTTAATTTGCTTTTTTTCCTCACTTTTTTAGTTGTAAGCCTAATTCATTGATTTTCTCTTTATTTTATGCAGGTAAGCCTCTAGAAATATAAAATTTTTTTACTGCCTTGGCTGCATCCCACACATTTTGGTGTGATATCTCATTAATGTCATTCTCTTGGGTGAAATTATTAATTGTGTCTATGATTGTCTGTTTCACCCAATCATTCTTTAGGATGATATTATTTAGTTTCCAATTATTTTTTGTTTTATTTTCCCCTGGCTTTTTATTGAATGCAATTTTTATTGCATCATGATCTAAGAAGGATGCATTTACTATTTCTGCTTTTCTGCATCTGAATTTGAGATTTTTATGTCCAAATATATGGTCAATTTTTGTATAAGTTCATGGAACTGCCAAGAAGAAAGTGTACTCCTTTCTGTCTCCATTCAGTTTTCTTCAAAGGTCTATCATATATAACTTTTCTAATGTTCGATTTACCTCTTTCACTTCTTTCTTATTTATTTTGTGTTTTGATTTATCTAGTTCTATATAGTGCAAGGTTTAGATCTTCCACTATTATAGTTTTGTTATCTATTACTTCTTGCAGCTCTCTTAACTCCTCCTTTAGGATTTAGATGCTATTCCACTTGGTGCATATATGTTTAGTATTGATATTGCTTCATTATCCATGCTACCCTTTTGCAAGCTATAGTGCCCTTCCTTATGTCTTTTAATTAGATCAATTTTTTGCTTTTGCTTGATCTGAGATCAGGATGGCTACCCCTGTTTTTTTTTTCTTACTTCACCTGAAACAGAATAAATTCTGCTCCAGCCTTTTATCTTTATTCTGTATGTATCGCCCTGCTTCAAATGTGTTTCCTGTAAATAACATATTGCAGGATTTTGGCTTTTAATCCAGTCCACTATCCAACTCTGCGTTTATTTTTGTATTTCCTGCCATTTTGTTATCCCCAAATTGTGCTTTTTTCTTTCCTTTCCCTCTTCCCCCCTTTCCCAGTATTAGACTTATGAGCGCTACTTTCCTCATGCAGCCCTCCCTTTTTAGCCCTCTCCCTCTTGAAGTCTCTTCCCTTTTCTTAAACCTTTTCCTTACCATTTCTGTATTCCCTTCTATTTACCCTAACCCTTCCTTTTTTGCTCTTCCCCTCCCACTTTTCAATGAGGTGGGAGAAGTTTCTATGTAAACCAAATCTGTCTAATATTTTCTCTTTGAGCCAAATCTGATGAGAGTAAGATTCACACTATTTTCATCCCTCTTCCTTCATTACTTCAGATATAATAGATTTACTTTGCCTTTTTGTGAGATGTAGTTTCCCTCTTTTTACCTCCACTTTTCCCTTTTTCTGATATAATTTCCTTTCCACCTCTAGTTCCTTCTTTTTATATTTTAACAGTAAAACCAAATTATACATGTACTTTTTATGTGTACCCATAACAGAATTACAATTCTCAAGAATTCTTTTTACCTTTTTATGCTTCTTTTGAATCCTATATTTGGTGGTCAAACACTTTGTTTAGCTCTGATTTTTTTCATCAGGAATAAATGGAATTCACCTATTTCATTGAACGTCCATCTTCTTCCCTGGAAGAAAATGCTCAGTTTGGCTGGATAAGTTATTCTTGGCTACATTTCAAATTCTTTTGCCTTTTGGAATATCAGATTTCAGGCCCTTCAACCCTTTAATGTGGATGCTGCTAGATTCTTAGTGATCCTTATTATGATTCCTCGATATTTGAATTTTTTTGGCTGCTTGTAGTATTTTTTCCTTGGTCTGATAGTTCTGGAATTTAGCCACACTATTTCTTGGAGTTTTGATTTTGGGGATTTCTTGTAGTAGGTGATCAATGAATTCTTTTAATGTCTATTTTCTCTTCTGTTTCTGTTATATCTGGGCAGTTCTTTTTGATGATTTCCTGAAAAATAGTGTCTAAGCTCTTTTTTCCATCATGATTTTCAGGCAGTCCAATAATCCTTGGATTATCTCTCCTAGATCTATTTTCTAGGTCTGTTGTTTTCCCAAATAGGTATTTAACATTTTTTTTTTGGTTTTGTTTGACTGATTATTGGTGTCTCCTCAAGTCATTCATTTCCATTTATTTAAGTCTGATTTTTAATGAATTACTTTCTTCATTTACTTTTTTAATTTCTTTATGTATTTGTCCAATTGAGTTTTTAAATGGGTTGTTTTTTTCTATAGAATTTTTTTTCCATTTTGCAAATTTTTTAAAGAATTATTCTCTTTTTCTAATTCACAAATTCTATTTTCCTTGGAATTGTTTACCTTTTCCAGTATACTGATTCTGTTTTCCTGGGAGTTCTTTATCTTTTCCAATTCACAAATTCTGTTGATTTCTTTATCCACACTATCTTTTAATGAGTAACATGACTTCTCTTAACCCTTTTGCAATGCTTTCCTTTCCTTTCCCCATAGTTCTCCTAGCTCTCTTTTAAGATCCTTCTTAATTTCTTCTATGAGAGCCTTGTTTGATGGGGATCAGATCACATCCACCTTTGGATCCAGAAACAAGCTGTTTTTAGTCTCCTCAGGATTTGAAATTTGTTCTCTTTCCATAGAGAAGCTTTCAATAACTAGAGCCCACTTTGCTTTTTTTTTGCTCATTTTGAAAAAAAAAATTTAAAAATAAAAATAAAATAAAATTAAAAAACCTACTATCGGCTTATCAGGGACAAGGGGGCATTTCCAAGCTGCTTCTACAGATAAAAGGAAGTGGCAGTGCAGAGGCAGTGGGATAGCCACTGGCTCTGCTGGAATTAGCAGTTGTGCTGAAATCAGCAGCAGCAGAAAGGCAGCTACTATGGCTGCACTGAGACCACCTACTGCAGCTGTGTTTGGATAATGTTGAGTCACTCCAAGTATTGGGTAGCTGTTGCCAGGTCCTGAGAAAGTCTAGTATTTTAGGGTTATAGCTTTTACCCATATATAGTGTTTATAGCTTCTCTGCTGATCTACTGGCTTGATCCTAGTACAAAGTAGCTCACACTGTGGTAAAGTTCTCCCAGAAAATTTTCCACTGGCTGAGATCATCCCATCTTCCCTCTCCCCCCCCCATCCTCCCTCTCATACCCACCCCGGTCTGCTCAGTGTGAGCTGTTCTCTGTGCTCTTACTGCCTACTTGCCTGAGTCTTCATGTGGCTTAGGCATCCCTGCCTGTGAGCAAAAACAGACCTTTTCTGGAGAATTTTGAGATTATTTTTGGTTGGTAATGTGTTGTACTCCCAATATTCATGGGTTCTGACAGTCAAGCACTAATTCTGAGGCTGAATTTCAAAAATAAATTGGGGGGAAAGGAGACTTTAGGAAGATGTGTGTGTCCTCTCTGCCATCTTGGCTCCACCTCCCCACCCCCGTCAATTACATTTTTTAAGATGTTATTTTCTTCAGTATTTTTTGTGCCTCTTTGACAAACCTGTTAATTCTCTTTTCAAAGTTTTCTTTCATCACTCATTTGTTTCCTAAGTTTTCCTCTAACACTCCTCTCTCTCTTTTTAACTCTTCCAAAACTTATTCCTAGGCTTGTTTCCAGTTAACCTTTTTTTCTTTGAAACATTGTAGCTGTTTTCACATTGTTACTTTCATCTGAGTTTTTGTTTAGTCTTCCTTGTAATTGTAGTAGCTTTTTTGCTAACTTTATTTTCTTATTGCTATTTATTTTGTAATCTATTTCTTGACTTTGAACTTAAAGTTGGATTTTTGCTCATCTGAGTGTGGAGAATCACTGATCCAAGATTCAGATTTTTTCATACTGCTGTTTCCAGAAGTAGTTCTGGATATGTGCAAATTTTCAGTGCTTCCAAAGCGATTTGATACATAGAAAGATATATTCTTGCTCTCTTGGTCTATGCTTTGACTTTTACCCCAAAAAGGTCCCTGCTCCCCTGAAGCTACAAATGTGCTACTTTTTGTCCTGGAAATGTAATGAGGTCTACTGCTTTCCTGTAGCCACAAGCACTAGTACCTTTCCCTGTTCTGTAATTGTGATGAAGATCTCTGCCCCTCTATGAGCAACCACCAGCACTCCTGTTTGTCCTAAAACTATGACTCAGACTTGCTTATAGAAGTGTTAAAGAGCACCATGTTCTATACCCAGTGCTAGCAAAAGGGTACCTTGTAATCTCTTTTGGGCCATATGTTGATCTTTTTGTTATCATATCTGCATTGAGAGGTCTCAAAGCTGCTACTGTTGTAGCTACTTCCAAGCCTTACCACTGGTGCTACCATCATGCCCTTTGGCCAAATCCCATTCCTGTGCCATAGATCTTTCCTGCCAGTTTTGAAAATCATCTTAGGCTGGATGGATGTCTTGCCCTGATCTTTTGTTGATTTGCTGTTCCAAAGTTCAATTTGAGGTATTATTTTAAAGTTGTTTGGGAGAGTTTGACTAGGTTGTTGCTTCAGCTCCAACATCTCAGCTCTGCCCCATGGTTTTTGATGCTTTTATGAGCTCCCATTGGTATACTTCCAGCTTTGACTTTCTGTTGATATCACTTAGACATTATTAAATCAAATTATCTTTCAGAATTGATATTTAAGATAGCATAGTTAGAATAATTGGAAGAAAACATTCTTACACAAAGTGTGTCATAGTGTCCCATTTGTACACACAAAGTCCAAGTTGAAGGTTAGAGTTCATGTGGCAAAGATATAACTTGGAAATCCTGATTTCTAGATTGTCTTCTTTTGCTGGATATAGTTGAAATTCCCCTTAAGTATGGTACAATTTTTTTCTCTTGGGCTCCTTATATTATTCAAGCTGTTTTTTTCTCTATGTGTCTTTTGCCTTGGATTCTTAGCCACTATTGTCCTTAGAACTTTACTAAAATAAAAATAAATTCAAATGCTTTGACCTCTTCTGGTCTTCCTCTGTGATGACCACATATTTAAAATCAGCCAGAGTCAGGAATTCAGTTTAAGGGAAAAATCTTCAATCTTTATTCTCAATAATGGTAAAGAAGGATTGCAATAGCAATATGGGCAGCTGCGACAGGAAGCCAGCTAGCAGAGGTGAAGGGGGATTGCAGGTAAAAAGGGAATCAGAGGTGAAGGGCGGTTGCAATAGCAATGTGAGCAGCTGTGTCAAGATGCCAGCCAGCAGTATCTCTTTCCGTTTCCCTTTCTGCACCCTTGCCTCCACCCACCAAAATCATCATTTCCTATACAACACATCAGGACTTGCACAAAGAGTGGGCGGGGGCCATTCTTTCTCCAAACTTATATATTAATAGAGTATGGTCCAATTACTATTTAGCCTCACGTGTTTGGGACCTCAGTGCATCAAGTCAAGCCTCAGCCCATTACATTCCTCTAATATAGAAAGGAGACAGACTCTCACTCTTCTATCCCTTATGTGATGCTCTCTCAAGTGCTTGGCTCTACACTGCTCTCCTGATGAAGCCGCCAGATACTCAAATGGTTAGGTTAGTAACTTGCTCGCTATTTTAATCTAACTTAGCATGATAAGGTTTCTTTAACTAATCCCCACACTCTTCCTATGGCACCAGGTTGAAGTATCTTTAGTTGATTAAATTAATTAATCAATTAATTCAGTATATACCTCCCATTGATTCACTCAAGAAGTTAAGACTTTCTTGAAAGGATATGGCACTCTCCTTTTAAGTAAAAATAATTTCAATGCAGCCATACTTTAAGTCTATGATGTCAGGAAAAACTCTTTGAATTTCTCTGACGGAGCCATATATGAGGAGGTAAAATGACTATATAATAATAATAATAATAATAAACATTTATCCAGGCATTGTGCTAATCATTTTATAATTATTACCTCATCAAATCCTCACAACCACCCTATAAGGTAGTTATTTTTATCCCAATTGTACAGATGAAGAAACTGAGGCAAATAAGAGTTAAGTGACTATGTGACCAATCACATAGCTGATAAGTGTCTAATGCTAAATTTGAACTCAGATCTTCTTAATTCCAGGCCAGTGCTCTATTTATTTAACCATCTAGCTGCCTCTATTTTTAAAAAGTGTGTTCATAGAAAGTATATTATAGCAGATGGAGAGCTAGCCTCACAGTCAGGGAAACTTAGATTCAAGTCTTTCTCTAACAAATGTTAATTCTGGGAGTGTGGCCAGGTCACTTCTCCTTTCAAGATCACAGGAAATTGCCTTAAAACTAAAAGTTGCAGATAAAATGTCAGTCTCTTGGTAGTAGAAGTCTCTCACTAAAAAAGTCTATATACTGATTAACTTGTTATTTTTTAAGCTGAAAGTTATATCCTTCCACATAGTGGTTCCATTATGAAGTATGTTTCCCAAAGAAGTTAAAAGGGGATGCAAGAAAAGTTCCCATATTCCTCAAAATCATAATAACATATCATAATATCATAATAACAAAAAAGTAGAAACAAAGTAAATGTGCCAATCAGCTCATAAATAGCCAAACTGTGGTATATAAGCACATTATTAGATTCTTGACTAATAGTTTTCATAGCTTCATTGATCCACTATACTACTAGAAATGGCAAATATGGAAAATAGAAAAAAGGCATGGCAAGAACCAGGAAAACAACAAATTCAATGTCTCCAACAACATATATAGAAAGAAGAAGAATATGTTGCAATTTTAATAGCCAGTGTTATACTTAATGAAGAGATTTGAAGATGCATCTTTTGAAGAGATGAGGACTATTTTCACAGAGCACTATATCTAGTGTCTTCTTGGTTGATGATTTTTATTAGGTATGAGGAGCTGTTTTTTTTTTCTTTCTCTTTCTTTTGTATTCTTACTCAGATGAAATAGTTCCCTGGAAGGGGAGCAAAACAATTGAAAAATCAAAGTGATATAAGATTTAAAATGTTCAATAATTTTAAAAAGATAGACACAGTGTCTTGAGTGGGTACAAATGATGGAGTTTTGAGGAAGAGAAATGCATTGATTAATCATTAATAAGTATGAACAGAAGAGAACAGAAGAAAGTTCAATAGTCAGATCAATTTTCTTAATTTTAAAATTTTATACACATATTTAATAAAACAAACCCTGTATGTCTAAAATTTGAAACTGTTATGGAGTACTCTTTTTTGAGAGACTTCAGTAGTCAGTTTATTTAGGTGATTGTGTTTCTTTAGGAATTCCTGAAGTGAATTATTTTCACTTCATATATGCAGCTTCCTTGACAACAGAAAACAAAATCAATAAAATGATCAGATTTTCAAAATGGTCAGATTTATTAGTGTGGGCACCACCAAGCCATATCTTCAAATGAATGGACAAATCTGAACCAGATTGAAACTAGATCCAGTGGAACAATTTGGAACTATGCCCAAAGAACTATCAAACTGTGCATATATTTTGTTCCAGCTATGTTTCCTTTGGGCTTGTATCCCAAAGAGAGTATAAGAAGGGAAAGGGATAAACATATACAAAAAATGTTTGTGGCAGCCCTTTTTGTAGTGGCAACCAACTGGAAACTGAGTGAATTCTCCATCAGTTGGAGAATGGCTGAATAAGTTATGGTATATGGCTATAATGAAATATTACTGTTCTATAAGAAACAATCAGCAGGATGATTTCAGAGAGGCCTGGAGAGACTTGCATGAACTCATGATAAGTGAAATGAGCAGAACCAGATAAGTGTACATGGCAACAAGATTATATGAAAATTAATTTTGATGGATGTAGCACTTTTTGAGCTCCAATGAGATGATTGAGGTCATTTCCAATGATATTGTGATGAAAAGAATCATCTACCCTCAGAGAGAAGAACAGTGGGAACTGAGGATGGATCACAATATAGCATTTTCACTCTTTTTGTTGTTGTCTGCTTGAATTTTATTTTCTTTCTCTTTTTTCTATTTGATCTGATTTTTCTTGTGCAGCATAATTGTAGAAATATGTGTGGAATAATTGCACATGTTTAACATATATTGGATTACTTGACATCTAAGGGAGGGGTGGGGAGAAGGGAGGAAAAAAATTGGAACATAAGATTTTGCAAGGATTAATATTGAAAAATTATTTATGTATATGTTTAGAAAATAAAAATATTTAATAAAAAAGCAACTAGCTCCAATGAAAATGTCAGAAATCAACAGAAAAGATGGATCTGTAAAGCTATATAAATTCAGCCACATTAAGAGGAATGAAGATGGAAAATAAAATGAGAAGCAATGATTCAAATACACAAAGATTTCTTCTAATTCTAGAAAGCAATCATATAATATTAAAATCAAAAATAAATTAACACATATCACATGTTAATATAGACAAGAGACTGGTTGTGTATCAACCCTAAGTCATTTAGATTACTTCACAAACACAGTCCTAATAAGAAAATACTGGCAACATTGGTATCCTTTAACTGGAATAACACAAAATCCAGAATAAACTATAACCATAAGTTCTGTTTTATAAAAAATTCAACCTTAAGTCTATTTGTTTTAATGTGTAACCCAAGTCTTGTTTAAGAGAGATAGATTCTGCCAGAGCAAATAGAGAACTACATATTATGATCATCTTAGTTTTATGTTATATAGACTACGCCTCTCAATGGAATTTAAATTCAGAGACTGCCAAAAAGTTTGGAGGGGAATACAGAACTCTCCCTTTATGCTTTCTGAAAACAAAGGCTATTCCTTTTTCTAAGCCTTATTATTTCACAGAATTTCATACAGCTCACTGAGGGGAGATTGCAATGAATGATTCATTTACCACTGTCACTTGAACTTTTGTGAGTTTGATTTATCGGTCTATCTGACTGACCAGACCTAAACTCTTTAATTGACTTTTTTGCAAGCTTAGTTCTTCATAATTAAACCTACATATGCCAAGGCAATAGCCTAGATTTTATGGTGTTAAAGTTCTTTTTAATAGTAGAGGAACAAAGCTGTTCAATATATAAATAATAGTTCATCATTTCTTCAAACAAGTCTATCCTTTTAGTGATAAGAGAAATGAACCACTCTTTTGGGTATGATGGAACATTGCCTCATAGAATCATTGGATTGCACTCTAAATTTTTTCTTCTTAGCCAACCTCACACTGTATAAACTCCTTTGAAAGCATTTCTGAATGGTTTTAGCTCTGCTTGAGTACTTCCAAAGATAGGAAACTTTCACTTTCAAGTAGAATTACTACTTTGAAACAGCCTTTTCTTTTTCCCCCAGGTGCTAAGTAAAAATATCTTCTATGCATGGTTTCCTGTTAAGGTATGATTTCATACCTAAGTGAAGGGGCAGGTAAATTCTCTGAGAGCCTCCACAGCTTTGAATCATAACACTTGAAGGAGTTGCAAAGCAGCCTTCTCAAATGTTCCTTATGAATTGGGAATGAAATAAATTGGAGGCAGAGGGAGAGAGGTCAGACAATGCAACTGCCTCTCAGTCTCCTTGTATCATCATTATCATCTTCTCAAATGAAGAAATACATTCTACAGCTCTGAGTTAGACCTCCAACAGCCACTAGCAGGTGCCTCCCATATCACAACAGTTTCCAAATCTTTCTATAACAGCATAGAGCAAATTCACCCAACAATCACATGAGAGTCTTCTAAAATCTGAACATAACTATCTTTTCAAAGAATTACAAAATTGAAAGGGATCTCTGTGTCTAAATGTTCTCTATGTTCTAAAAGAATTTAGATTGTAAACTTCTTTTAATATTGCTAAGGGTTGAAATATTTTTTCAAGCAAATTCCTAACACGGCTGACCTATGCTGAGTTTGTTGATTATTAAAGCCCTAAGGTCTTTCTTTATTATATACTATTTAATTTTCATTTTGAACTTTATAATATTTTTTCCATGTGTTGATGGTTTCTAGACTTTCAAAATCATCCAGAATCTTGATTCATTTTTTGTTTTCCTGACAATACACATTAGATCAGTTTTTTAAGATGCAAAGTTTTAAGAGTCAGGTTATGAGCAGTATTTCATGAGTTGAACTTTTGTTCTTCTGTGTGACCATTCTTGAGTTTTATCAAGTACTAGTTTCCTAGCTGCCAGCTTCTAGCCTAATTCTTCTATGATTTCTATTCAGCATTTTAGCTTGTCAACTCATTTCTCTTTGACTCTGCTCTTATTCTGGTATCTGGTTTTGTATTTTCCCCAGCAAAACATATATTGACTTAAGATTCATTCTGATATAAGGCCATGGAAGAAAGTCAACAGCAGATTCCTGTAGTAGTATATTATTAAATATATCCCTCAAACTTGACAAATTCCCATTAATTATAACATTTTAAATAGAGTTGTTTAGTTATAAATCCAATTGTATGTAACTGTATTATCTAGTCCCATTTTCCCATGTTATCTACAGATATTAAAATGATCATTATAAAAGCTCATATTTATATCACCTTTTAAAATATTCTTCTCACAACTCTGTGATGTAGGTAGTATAGGCATTATTACCCTGCTCTCCATGGTTTCAGCTCCACCCCAGATTCCTCCTCATAGCTTAAGTTTACCTACCATCCTGCAAGTGATATAAGCTAGGCTCAGCACCCAGCCTCCTTCCCCTCTGATTGAAGAACTGGATGGCAAAGTACTTCTGGTTTAGAAGTCAAAAAACATACTCATTAAATTTTGCATCTGCTTCCCTAACTAGTTTTATCTCCATGGAATAAGATGCCCCCATTCTGAGTATGTTTTGGCATCCAGTTTCCTCATCCGTGCACCATCCCCCTTGTTTACTTACCTCCTTTTGTGTGTTGTCTTCCCTTTTATATTGTAAACTCCTTGAAGGTAGGGATTATCTTTTTATTAATTATGTTTCCCCAATACTTAGCATAGTGCCTATTGTAAATAAATAAATAAATGTTTATTAGATTATTTCCAGATGAGGAAATTTAGGCTCTTAGTGATCAGTTGACTTGCCCCATGGAAGATCTAGGACTTGAATGTAGATTTTCTGATTACCAATCAGTAGATTTCTACTCTATCCTGATTCCTCTCCCCCATGTATTATTAAAGTTAAGATCCTTCAAATCACCTCTATTTTCATGATGTAATTTTATACAAACAGAAATGAAGTTAAATAACTTCATGTCTGAAGTTAATTTGAAATGACTGATTTTTAAGGAACTTATACCACAATCAAGTCATTTTTTTCTAAGTGTACACAAACCATCTACTTAATAATCTATCCTAGAGATTGCTTTAACTATTTACCAGTCATGATCTCTAGTTTCCAACTTTCCCCCTTCTTTTGAAAATCAGTATGATTGTCTTTCTTTAGTTCTTTCAAAAAATTTCCCCTATTTGGTTTGCTATATTAAGGATCAGCTAAGTTGTATAGTGGATAAAGCCCTAGGCGTAGATTTTTTTTTTGTCACCTTGGGCAAATCATTTCATCTCATGATATATTAGATTCCTTATCTATAAAATAGTGATGATAACATCTATCTTATAAGGTTTTTTTTAATAAAGTTCTTAGTATAGTGTCCAACACATATGAAGTGCTTTATAGATGTCAGCCATAATTACTGAAACCATAATGAAAAAACTTTGACCCAGAAATTAGAAAATGTGAACTGCCTTTGGCCTTAGTACTTTTCTTAACAAATGCTCTCAACTGACAAAGTTAAACCTTACTGAATCCTGCTTTCTTCATGTGGAATATGATGTCACCTTCCCTGGTCACTTCATAGGACTGTGGTAAGAATCAAATTTGTCCATATGTATAAAAGCACTTTAAGAAAAAACAAAGTAAATAAAAGGAAGACTTTATTAAAAATCACAGAATCTTAAAGTTGGAAGGAAGACCTCAGAGGTCTATTGTGCAATGCACAAGATTCTAGTTGATTAATCTTTTTAAAAAATTTTAAATCCTCCCCCAAATTTACAAGGATTTATTTTTTTTTTCTGTTTTCTATCTCTCCTTAATACACCCCCATTGGAAAAGACAAAAATAAGACCCTTGTCAACAAATATATAACCAAATTCCCACATTGTTCATATCAAAAAGTACATATTCTGGGAGCAAGATGGAAGACTAGAGTGATGACCTAGAAATCATAGGTTGGCGGTACTTTGGTCATGTTACCTCAGGTCACAAACATTCTTGCCAAAATGTGGTGATGAGAAGTGGATACAATATTGAAGATGCAACTCGACCTAAAGAGAACACAGCAGGAATATCACTTTTTCTTCTAGATAACATACTATTTTAATACAACATAAACTTTTTTGAGGTCACTTTATTATATATCACACTTCAGTCTACTGAAATCTCAAGGTTTTTTTTAGTACAAATTTAATAAAATCAATAATGTGACATAATTGATATCTTCCCCATATTTGTATCGAGGCAATTACCTTTAAACTTAGTTATCATAATCTACATTTATTACTATTAAATCTGAGCTAATTCAAAGTTGTAGGATACAAAATAAGCTCACATAAATCATCAGCATTCTTATATATCACTAACAAAATTCAGCAGTCAGAGTTACAAAGAGAAATTCCATTTTAAGTAATTACTGATAGTATAAAATATTTAGGAATTTATCTGCCAAGGGAAAATCAGAAACTTTATGAGCAAAAATACAAAACACTTTTCACACAAATTAAGTCTGATCTAACCAATTAGAAAAATATTAAATGCTCTTGGATAGGGTGAGCAAATATAATAAAGATGACAATATTACTTAAACTAACCTATTTGTTTAGTGCTATATCAATCAGACTCCCAAAAAACTATTTTAATGACCTAGAAAAAATAACAACAAAATTCATATGGAAAAACAAAAGGTCAAGAATTTCAAGGGAATTAATGGGGAAAAAATCAAATGAAGGTGGCTTAGCTGTACCAGATCTAAAATTATATTATAGAGCAGCAGTTACCAAAACCATTTGGTATTGGCTAAGGAATAGATTAGTTGATCAGTGGAATAGGTTAGGTTCAAAGGACAAAACAGTCAATAACTATAGCAATCTAGTGTTTGACAAACCCAGAGACCCCAGCTTTTGGGATAAGAACTTACTGTTTGACAAAAATTGCTGGGAAAATTGGAAACTAATATGATAGAAACTAGGTATCGACCCACACTTAACACCATACACCAAGATAAGGTCAAAATGGGTTCATGACTTAGGCATAAAGAATGAGATTATAAATAAATTAGAGGAACACAGGATAGTTTACCTCTCAGACCTGTGGAAGAGGAAGGAATTTATGACCAAAGAAGAACTAGAGATCATTACTGGTCACAAAATAGAAAATTTTGATTATACCAAACAGAAAAGTTTTTGTACAAACACAACTAATGCAGACAAGATTAGAAGGGAAGCAATAAACTGGGAAAATATTTTTACAGTCAAAGGTTCTGATAAAAGATTCATTTCCAAAATATATAGAAAATTGACTCTAATTTATAAGAAATCAAGCCATTCTCCAATTGATAAATGGTCAAAGGATATAAACAAACAATTCTCAGATGATGAAATTGAAACTATTTCTAGCCATATGAGAAGATGCTCCAAGTCATTATTAATCAGAGAAATGCAAATTAATACAACACTGAGATACCACTACACACCTGCCAGACTGGCTAGAATGACAGGGAAAGATAATGATGAATGTTGCAGAAGATGTGGGAAAACTGAGACACTGGTGCATTGTTGGTGGAACTGTGAATGGATCCAACCATTCTGGAAAGCAATTTGGAACTATGCTCAAAAAGTTATCAAACTGTGCTTACCCTTTAACCCATCAGTGTTACTACTGGGCTTATATCCCAAAGAGATCATAAAGAAGGAAAGGGACCTGTATGTGCATGATTGTTTGTGGCAGTCCTCTTTGTGGTGGCCAGAAACCGGAAACTGAGTAGATGCCCATCAATTGGAGAATGGCTGAATAAATCATGGGATATTAATATTATGGAATATTATTGTTCGGTAAGAAATGACCAATAGGATAATTTCAGAAAGGCCTGGAGAGACTTACATGAACTGATGCTAAGTGAAACGAGGAGGGCCAGGAGATCATTACATATTTCAACAACAATACTATATGTTGACCAATTCTGATGGACCTGGCCATCCTCAGCAATGAAATGAACCAAATCAAGGGAGACTTGCCCAATGGAAGATCTAGGACTTGAATTTAGATTTTCTGGGAGATGACTAAGAACCATTACATTGAATTCCCAATCCCTATATTTTTGCCTGCCTGTATTTTGAATTCCCTTCACAGGCTAATTGTACAATATTTCAGAGTCTGATTCTTTTTGTACAACAAAATAACAGTTTGCTCGTGTATACTTATTGTGTATCTGATGTGTATTTTAATGTATTTAACATTTACTGGTCATCCTGCCATCTGGGGGAAGGGGTGAGGGGAAGGAGGGGAAAAATTGGAACAAGAGGTTTGGCAATTGTCAATGCTGTAAAGTTACTCATACATATAACCTGTAAATAAAAGGCTATTAAAAGAAAAAAAAGAAAAAAGAAAAAAAAATCTGAGCTAATTAATAGTTTCAACTTGGCAAGATACTTTAGAATGAAAATTCTGCCATCCGTATAATAAATCCTCTCTCTTATGTGCTATCTATAAATCTGATAAACAATACAATGATAAAATAATAGGATTAAGATCTAGATGGGGCTTAGAAGCTATCTGATTCAATCCTCTCATTTTGCAGAAAAGGAAACTGAGGTCCAGAGAGTTCACATGATAGGACTAAAGTCACACATGGAACAAGGAACAAGGTCAGGATTTTAACCCAGATCCAGTGTCTTTCCACTTATATTACACTGTTTACTAATCTATGCCTTCATCCAAATAACTGATAAAGATGTGTATCTGAACATTATTAAGGGAGTGAGCAGCTCTCCACTGAGTATTGTGGCCTCCCTCCAGTATTGATGTATTTGGTCAGTACTTTGATGAAATCCAGGTATATTTAGTCTATGTGAATTTTAGCAATCCATCTAGATATTTCTCTTTTAAAATAAACTTTCAGTTTAATGCTTGGGAAACCCCTCCTATGTTTACAACATAAATGGGAATGGAAAAAGAGAAAACTGAGAAATAGGAGTCTGCTGTTAAGCATCTGAAGTACTGTTTTACATGATTAGTTCTTCTTCATCTCCTTCAGAAACAGAACAAGAGACGTTATTTTAGTTGAAGAAAATTGAAACTAGGTCCCATTTTGACACATTAGTTCCTTTGTAGTTGTATTCATCTATATCCAAGGATACCCATTTGGTCCTACCCTCCCCATCAGGGAAACCTTGTGTAAAATTAGAGTGCCCCATCAATATTTTGAGCAGTTCACAACCTATTTTTGAGAGGTAAGGAGGTGAGAGGGAATTGAGGTTCACTTGACTACATAGACTTTTCTGGCATTTCTGATTTTGGTTCAAAGAAAATGACACTGAAGAACTGAATTTTGTATAACTCCAGGGTATTGTTACCATTAATGGTTTAGGGAAAATGGCAAGAGATGTCCTAGGAAGAAATCCATGTGAAGAGGATTAGTTCTCTGAGTTTTTTTTATATTCAACCAGCTACAGAAAATAAGATACTAGCATGAGCAACTGTCCTGGCTCCTTGGACTGCATGTCTAAATTAAAACTACAGAATTAGTTTCTCTATTCCTTTGAAGACATTCATCTTCAAATATTTCTTTGTTCCTATAAGGCAAGTTTTCAATGAACTCTTGAAGGTTATTAATGCTTCCTCCAATCCACCTTTTAGATTACCAAGCTCACATTCAAAAACACAAAAGAATAACTTGCACATATAAAAATAGCTCCCTAAGCACACTATTTCTTTCCTCCTCCTTCTTTTTAAAGCACAATGCACTGACTTACAATAATTATGACTGAAGTGCCTGGAGGTGTAAATGGATGTTCATTATAAAACAAACAAAGTCATTTTAGATCACATTTGATTAATTTGGATCACTGCACCAGACCAGTTCATTTAGTCTATCATGCTTGCTGTACATTTTTGTGTGACATAATAGATAGCATAAGGGTATTTGGAAGCAGTCACTTTTTCTGGCCACATTTTGTATTCTGTATTTCTACTGAAAGATTTTTTTTTTCCTTTTTGAAAATTTACATAAAATGTACTTTAAGAAAAAGGTCATATTTCTTTTAAGTTAGCTATAAAAATATCAACTCTATGTGTGCATTCTTCCCCCCACTCTTTCTCATTTCTCTATGAGTGTGCCACATGTAATAAACTTATGAATACTTGTAATATCAGTGCATTATGTACCTGATTATTAAGCAGACCTATGTTACTTTATCTCCTGAAGCAGACATGAAAATCAGTTCATGATTGAAAGGCATACTTAGAAGCACTTTATTAACAAGGGACAAGGCTATTCAGAGACTATAATTGAAGCATCATTGTCTAAAGCAAGAAGAAACATGACTTAACCCAAGTAAGAATTCTGTTCTACTGCATTTATGTTTCTACACACACAGAGAGAGATGCATGCACGCATTTGCTGTATCTATTTGTATCAGACGATGTCATTCCTTTGGTTATGAACTCAGTACACAAATTACCAACTGTTTTAGTGCCTGTCCTTTTATTATCAGCATTCCACTAGGAGCATTTGGCATAGTTAATGCCAAGTAATATCAATCATTCCATTTCTGCTATAGCTCATGTAACAGGCAGCATTTGTTTTACTGAATAAGAACTTAAGCCATACTTGGCTGAACCAAATAAGGTAAAATGTTAACATGCCAAATGAAATCTCTACTAGGTGAATTTTAAGACAACAACAACAGCCAAATTAGAAAGTTCCCATATTGAATCTGTTTTACACACTTTTGAAAGTTAATTCTGGGTTATCTGAGGCAAGAAGGAATATAGAATCATGTTATTTAAAACAACAGATAAACAAATCAGTCATCTGTTTTTTTAAATTAATTAATTTACAAAGCATATGCATAGGTACTTTTCCAACATCGACCCTTGCCAAACTTTTTGTTGCAAATTTTCCCCACCTTTCCCCACCCCCTTCCCTAGCTGGTAGTAGTCCAATACATGTTAAATATGTTGAAATATATGTTAAATCCAATATATGTACTCATACTTATACAATTACTTGCTACACAAGAAAAATCAGATCAAGAAGGAAGGAAAAGAAAACTGAGAAAGAAAACAAAATGCAAGCAAATAACAAGAGAAAGAGAGAGAATGCTATGTTGTGTTCCACACTCTGTTTCCATTGTTTTCTCTCTGGGTGTAGATGGCTCTCTGAATCACTAAACCAGTGGAACTGGCTCAAATCCTTTCATTGTTGAAGAGAGCCATGTCCATCAGAATTGATCATCATATAGTCTTATTGTTGACATGTATAATGATCCCCTGGTTCTTACTGTCAGTTCATATATATCTCTCCAAGCCTTTCTGAAATCATCCTGTTGGTTGTTTCTTACAGAACAATAATATTCCATAGCATTGATATACCATAATTTATTAAGCCATTCTCTAATTGATGGGTATCCACTCAGTTTCCACTCAGTTTCTAGTTTCTTCCACTACAAAAATGATTGTGACAAACATTTTTGCACATGTGGGTCCCTTTCCCTCCTCTGCTCTCCAAAATAGTTGGATCTCATTAAGTGCTCTTGGATCGGCCGAGCGAACATAATAAAGATGACAATACTCCCTAAACTAATCTATTTATTTAGTGCTATACCAATCAGACTTCCAAGAAAATATTTTATTGATCTAGAAAAAATAACAACAAAATTCATATGGAACAATAAAAAGTCGAGAATCTCAAGGGAATTAATGAAAAAAAAATCAAATGAAGGTGGCCTAGCTGTACCTGATCTAAAATTATATTATAAAGCAGCAGTCACCAAAACCATTTGGTATTGGCTAAGAAATAGATTAGTGGATCAGTGGAAAAGGCTAGGTTCACAAGACAGAATAGTCAACTATAGCAATCTAGTGTTTGACAAACCCAAAGCCCCTAACTTCTGGGAAAAGAATTCATTATTTGATAAAAACTGCTGGGATAGTTGGAAATTAGTATGGCAGAAATTAGGCATGGACCCACACTTAACACCATATACCAAGATAAGATCAAAATGGGTCTATGACCTAGGCATAAAGAACGAGATTATAAATAAATTAGAGGAACATAGAATAGTTTATCTCTCAGACTTGTGGAGGAGAAAGAAATTTGTGACCAAAGATGAACTAGAGACCATTACTGATCACAAAATAGAAAATTTTGATTACATCAAATTAAAAAGCCTTTGTACAAATAAAACTAATGCAAACAAGATTAGAAGGGAAGAAACAAACTGGGAAAACATTTTCACAGTTAAAGGTTCTGATAAAGGCCTCATTTCCAAAATATATAGAGAACTGACTCAAATTTATAAGAAATCAAGCCATTCTCCAATTGATAAATGGTCAAAGGATATGAACAGACAATTTTCAGAGGATGAAATTGAAACTATTACCACTCATATGAAAGAGTGTTCCAAATCATTATTGATCAGAGAAATGCAAATTAAGACAACTCTGAGATACCACTACACACCTGTCAGATTGGCTAAGATGACAGGAAAAAATAATGATGAATGTTGGAGGGGATGCGGGAAAACTGGGACACTAATGCATTGTTGGTGGAGTTGTGAACGAATCCAACCATTCTGGAGAGCAATCTGGAATTATGCCCAAAAAATTATCAAATTGTGCATACCCTTTGATCCAGCAGTGTTTCTATTGGGCTTATATCCCAAAGAAATACTAAAGAAGGGAAAGGGACCTGTATGTGCCAAAATGTTTGTAGCAGCCCTGTTTGTAGTGGCTAGAAACTGGAAAATGAATGGATGCCCATCAATTGGAGAATGGCTGGGTAAATTGTGGTATATGAATGTTATGGAATATTATTGTTCTGTAAGAAATGACCAGCAGGATGAATACAGAGAGTTTTGGAGAGACTTACATGAACTGATGTTAAGTGAAATGAGCAGAACCAGGAGATCATTATACACTTCGACAACGATATTGTATGAGGACATATTTTGATGGAAGTGGATTTCTTTGACAAAGAGACCTAACTGAGTTTCAATTGATAAATGACAGACAAAAGCAGCTACACCCAAAGAAAGAACACTGGGAAACGAATGTGAACTATCTGCATTTTTGTTTTTCTTCCCCGGTTATTTATACCTTCTGAATCCAATTCTCCCTATGCAACAAGAGAACTGTTCGGTTCTGCAAACATATATTGTATCTAGGATATACTGCAACATATCCAACATATAAAGGACTGCTTGCCATCTAGGGGAGGGGGTGGAGGGAGGGAGGGGAAAAAAATCGGAACAAAAACGAGTGTCAATATAAAGTAATTATTAAATAAAATTTTTTTTTAAAAATGGTTGGATCTCTTTACATTTCTCTGATCAGTAGTGATTTGGAACACTTTTTCATATGAGTGGTTTATAATATAGTTTTAGATCTGGTACAGCTAGGCCACCTTCATTTGATTTTCTTTTCATTAATTCCTTTGAAATTTTTGACCTTTTGTTCTTCCAAATGAATTCTGTTGTTATTTTTTCTAGATCAATAAAATAGTTTCTTAGGAGTTTGATAGGTATATCACTAAACAAATAGATTAGTTTAGGGAGTTTTTTCATCTTTATTATATTCCCTCAACCCATTCAAGAGCACTTGGTATTTTCCAATTGCTTAGATCTGACTTTATTTGTATGGAAGATTTTTTGTAGTTTTGCTCATATAGTTTCTAACTTTCCCTTGTCAGATAGATTCCCAAATATTTTATACTATTGACAGTTATTTTAATTGGAGTTTCTCTTTATACCTCTTGCTGTTGGAATTTCTTAGTGATATATAAAAATGCTAATAATTTATGCGGGGTTATTTTGTATCCTGCAATTTTGCTAAAGTTGTGGATTATTTCTAAAAGTTTTTTAGTTGATTCTCTAGGGTTCTCTAAGTATACCACCATATCATCTGTAAAGAGTGATAATATGGTTTCCTCGTTACTTACTCTAATTCTATTAATCTCTTTTTCTTCTCTTATTGCCAAAGCTAGCATTTCTAATGCAATATTAAATAGTAATGGTAATAGTGGGCAACCTTGTTTCACTCCTGATCTTATTGGCAATGGTTCCAGTTTAAGTCTATTACATATGATGCTTATTAGGAATGGGTTTTCGATTTTATCAAATGCTTTTTCTGCATCTATTGAGATAATGAAATGGCTTTTGTTAATTTGAATATTGATATAGTCAATTATGCTAATAGTTTTCCTAATATTGAACCATCCCTCCATTCCCCGTATAAATCCTATTTGATTGTGGCATATTATCCTGGGGATGATTTTCTGTAAACTCTTTCCTAATCAATTGGAGAATGGCTGGGTAAATTGTGGTATGTGAATGTTATGGAATATTATTGTTCTGTAAGGAATGACCAGCAGGATGAATACAGAGAGGTTTGGAGAGACTTACATGAACTAATGCTAAGTGAAATGAGCAGAACCAGGAGATCATTATACACTCCGACAACCATATTGTATGAGGATGTATTCTGATGGAAGTGGATTTCTTTGACAAAGAGACCTAATTGAGTTTCAATTGATAAAAGATGGACAGAAGCAGCTACACCCAAAGAAAGAACACTGGGAAACGAATATGAACTATTTGCATTTTTGATTTTCTTCCCGGGTTATTTTTACCTTCTGAATCCAATTCTCCCTGCGCAACAAGAGAACTGTTCGGTTCAGCAAATGTATATTGTATCTAGGATATACTGCAACATATCTAACATATATAGGACTGCTTGCCATCTAGGGGAGGGGGTGGAAGGATGGAGGGGAAAAATCGGAACAGAAGTGAGTACAAGGGATAATGTTGTAAAAAAAATTACCCTGGCATGGATTCTGTCAATATAAAGTTATTATTAAATAAAATTAAATTAAAAAAACTCTTTCCTAATATTTTATTTAAGATTTTTCCATTGATATTCATTAGAGAGATTGGTCTATAATTTTCTTTCTCTATTTTTGTTCTACCTGGTTTAGGTATCAGTACAATGTCTGTGTCATAAAACGAATTTGATAAGAGTCCTTCATTCCCTATTTTTTCAAATAGTTTATATAGTACTGGAGTTAATTGTTTAAATATTTGGTAGAATTCATATGTAAATCTATCTGGTGCTGGGGATTTTTTTTTAGGAAGTTGATTAGTATCTTATTCTACTTTTTTTTCTAAAATGGAACTATTCAAGTAATTTATTCCTCTGCTGTTAATCTGGGCACTCTATATTTTTGTAGGTATTTTATTCCATTTCACTAGGTTATCAAATTTATTGGCATAAAGTTGGGCAAAGTGACTCCTAATAATTGCTCTAGTTTCCTCTTCATTGGTAGATAGTTCTCTCTTTTCATTTTTGAGACTAACAATTTGATTTTCCCCTTTCCTTTTTTTAAATCAAATTAACTAAAGGTTTATCTATTTTGTTGTATTTTTTCATAAAACAAACTCTTAGTTGCATTTATTAATTCAATAGTCCTTTTAGTTTCAATTTTATTAATCTCTCCTTTTTTTTTAGAATTTCAAGTTTGGTATTTTATTGGGATTTTTAATTTGTTCTTTTTTTAGCTTTTTTAATTGCAAGCCCAATTCATTGATCTTCTCTTTTTCTATTTTATGCAAGTAAGCATCTAGTGATAAGAAATTTCCCTTTATTACCACTTTGACTGCCTCCCACAAATTTTGGTATGTTATCTCATTATTGTCATTCTTTTGGATGAAATTATTGATTGTGTCTATGATTTGCTGTTTCACCCATTCCTTCTTTAGGATGACATCATTTAGTTTCCAATTACTTTTTTAATGTAATTTTTATTGCATCATGCTGTGAAAAAATGCATTTACCATTTCTCCCTTTCTGCATTTGATTCTGAGGTCTTTATGTCCTAATATACTGTCAGTTTTTGTATAGGTTCCATGATCTGCTGAGAAGAAAGTGTACTTTTTTCTTCTCCATTTAATTTTCTCCAAAGAGCTATCATAGCTAGCTTTTCTAGTATTCTATTTACCTCTTTTACTTTTTTCTTATTTATTTTGTGATTTCATTTATCTAGTTTTGAAAGAGGAAGTTTGAGATCTCCCACTAATATAATTTTGCTATCTATTTCTTCTTGAAACTCTCTTAACTTCTCCTTTGGGAATTTAAATGCAACATCACTTGGTGTGTATATGTTTAATAGCAATATTGCTTCATTATCTATGGTACCCTTTAGCAAGATATAGTCCCCTTCCTTATCTCTTTTAATTGGATCAATTTTTGCTTTTGTTTGATTTGAGATCAGGATGGCTACCTCTGCTTTGTTTTTTATTTCACCTGAGGCATAGTAGATTCTGCTCCAGCCTTTTACCTTTACTCCATATGTATTGCTGTGTTTTAAATATGTTATTTCTAATCAACATATAGTAGGATTCTGGCTTTTAATCCAGTCTGCTATCTGCTTACATTTTATGGGAGAGTTCACCCCATTCACATTTACAGTTAAAACTACTAATTCTGTATTTACTGCCATCTTATTAATCCCAAATTTTACTGTTCTCTTTCTTTTTCCCCTTTCCCTCTTCCCCAGTATTTTACTTATGAGCACTACTTGTCTCAAGCAGTCCTCCCCCTTTAGATACCCTCTCTTTTTCTTATACTTTTCCCCTACTATTTCTGTTTTCCCTTCTATTTAACCTATGCCTTCCCTTTTTGCCTTTCCCCTCCCACTTTTCTATAAGGTGAGAGGAGTTACTGATTCTATGACATCCAAGCAGGTTTTTTTTTTTTTGATGATTTCCTGAAAAAGTGCCTAGGCTCTTTTTTCATCATGGTTTTCAGGGAGTCCAATAATCTTTAGATTGTCTCTCCTACATCTATTTTCCAGGTCATTGTTTCCCAATTTGGCATTTTTTATTTTTTTTCAATTTTTTTTTCATTTTTTTATTCTTATGATGCTTGTCTCATTGAGTCATTCATTTCCCTTTGTTCAGTTCTGAATTTTAGTGAATTATTTTCTTCATTTACTTTATTTACTTCTTTTTGTAATTGTCCAATTGAATTTTTAAATGAGTCATTTTGTTCTTTGGAATTTTTTTCCATTTCATAAATTCTGTTTTTTAAGGAGTTATTTTCTTTTTCTGTTTCACAAATTCTGTTTTTCTGGGAATTGTTTTTTTTCCACTTCATCAGATCTATTGTCTAATGAGTTATATGCCTTTTCTAAAACCTCTTGCAAAGTTTTCATTTCCTTTTCCCATTTTTCTTCTAGCTCTCTTTTAATTTCTCCTAGGAGAGTCTTGTGTGATGGTGACCAGATTATATCAGTTTTGGGGGCTTTATCTGGAGACAATCTGCCTTTAGTCTCCTCAGGTTTTGATTTCTGTTCTTCTCTTTCACCATAAAAGCTGCCTATCGTCAGAGTTCTCTTTTCACTTTTTTTTTTTTAAATTTAAGGTCTGCTTTTATGGCAGGTGAGGTTTTACAAGCTTCTTCTACAATCAGTGGCTTCCTTTATAAGCTGTCGCAGCTGAGCTGGATCAGTACTGATACACTCCCAATGCTGAGTGGGCTCAGCCAGTCTCCTGAGATTCTGGCGCTTCAGGGTTTGCTGTTTACCTTTGTGTTTGTGTTGGATGTTTTCTACTGCTTTAGATTCCTCCCCGTAGATTCTCCTTCATATGGAAGAGAGTGGTCTGCACCACTCCATGGAGTCTGCATTGCCCCATAACTCTGTGCTGTCTGTGCTGGCATTTGTAGTCAGCTATTTGTGCTTGACTGCCTCCTTCCCATTTCCTGATTGAAACACACCTTTTCTTGTCTGTTTCCTGCCCATAGATTCTCTACCTGGAGGGATTTGCACTATCACACGGAGACTGTACCATCCTGGGACCCTGCAAAGTCTGCCCTGGTGTTTGTATTCAACTGCTTCTGCTGGCTGCTGCCCTCCTATTTCCAACTGAAACAGACCTTTTCTAGCGATCTTTGAAATTATCTTCTGCTGGTAACTTGTTGCATTGCCAATTTCTGTGGGTTCTGCCTGTCCAGAGCTAATTCAGAGGCTGGATTTGGTTTAATTAGTCTGAGGATTGTAGAAGAAGGTCAGAGAAAAATTTGTGTCATTTCTGCCACCTTGGTTCTGCCCCCAAAAGTCCCTTATCTTTTATTTGACTTCTAGAATGCACTCTGTTTAAGGTTAGAAAGTAAACTGTATTATGGTCTTTCTGTCCAAGTCAATGTTTCCTTCACACAATGAAGTTGATCATCTATGAATGGATAGAGGTGGCTCCCATAGGGAATGAAACATTGCTCTTTTTCATTTTATATACAAATTGAAATCCAAAATACTTTCTTTTTTTTTATTATTTGAGGAAACCAATGAAAAAGATTGTCAAGTACAGCAACTTCCATAAATTTCTCCAAATAGGAAATGACTCATCAGTATTCCCAGCATTAGAATAAGTAGTTCTTACCAAGCAAATAACTCAAATAATGTAACTTCAGTTGCATAAACAATGAACTATTTTATGTACGTGCTGCAGACCTCATATCTTGTGATAAACAGAATTCAATCTATCAAATACAGGAATGATATATCATAACATTATCTATAGACTCACAGACCCTGCCTAAGGCTGTAGCAGTTAATATTACCTGAATGCATAATCCAAAGTGCTTGGGAAGTTCACTTACAAAATCAGAATGCATAACAACCGAACTAACCACATAAAATAGAAAACAAATATGGTATGGCAGCTCAGCCACAAACACATTAAAAAAAAAAAAAAAAAAAAACTCCAAACTCTTCCCAAAGCCAAAACTAATAAAAGATTGAAATGAAAATTGAGTAACCACTTGCCTTCTGGGAAATCAAGTAACTGGGGACATGTATGTAGACTGTATTTTTCTTATTGCACAATGTCCGTGTGACCATGGACTGGATAATAGCCTAATAATAGGTCAACTAAATGACACTTCATCCTGAGTCTGTGCCTATACTATTGTAAACCCTTTACTGGAAAGAAAAAATGGGAAAGGTGGTGAATACAGGTATGGAAAGCAGTGGACAGATCATTCAAAAGACTGGGACTAATATCTGGTAGTATTTTCACTATATTAATTGCCTCAGTCTTTGGATGTGAGGCAGTACAATGGAAAGATCCCTGGATCTGGTGTCAGGAACTCTCTGAGTTCATTCATTTATATTCATGCATTTATAAATAGGATTACAAAGAGTTGGACACAAGTGAATAACAACAACAGCAACAACCAAAAACAAACAAACTGCCTCAGATTAATTTGTTCTGCTCTGACAAAGGAAAAGTTTTCCAGGTACTGACAGAATTATAACTAGGGATTGGAGCTTTGCTCTAGGGTGCTAAATTTGGATGTTGTCTCATTTACTGAGCACTGAGATTATTTAAAATTCTTTGACATATTACAATGATGTCATTGTTTTCACCACCTAACAAATAATGTTGTAGCAGCATAACCATTAGTGTGTCCTTTGTAAGTATCACAGGGACTTTATGTCATTTTCCTGTTATCTAGTATGCAGGCTTCCTCCTGTCTCAATTGAAGAGATTGTACCTTGAGTGTGCTTTGGGTTTGTCACATCACAAACAATTTTTAAAATATGTGGCTTGGGCTATTTGGGCTAGCAACAATAGTCAAGTAGCTACTCAGCAACTAGAACTGGAAGAGTCAAAAAGAACCAAATGGGATTTATCAGAAATTCATATCAGACCTTTGAGTAACTGTGATGGGGAAAAAATGACCATTCCAAATTGTTTTGATGATGTAGTTTACTATAGTAGTATTTTTTGGGGGCCTAGACTTGCAATTTCCTTGTTAAAAGAATTTCCTTTAAGGAAACTCTGACTGATGGAAATCTGCAAATTGATCTGAAATTTATAGTATCAAAGAGTTGCCTGAGTCACTGAGGTTAAATGATTCATCTAGAATCACAGAGATGAGATTTACACTGAAGTGTTCCTGACTTGGGCTGGATTTCTATCCATTGAAACACACTGACTTTTAAAACAATATTATGTCTTTCAAAAGACTTAAAAATAGTATTACAGGAAATAGAAAAATGAAGGTCTCTGATTAAACAATGGTATTAAAATTTTATATAGCAATGTATTAAAACTTTGAAGGAAAAAATATGAAGGCCATTGTGAAATCACTGAATTCTGCTTTCTAATTATAGTTGTCTTGGCCACTTTTTATTATGAAATAAGTTACCTAGTTATTCGAAAAATCCAGAGAGTTGCTCAGAAACCTTTCCTTCAAAGAAACTATTCCTCAGGTCATCAGTAGCAGTTGCATTTCAAAAGTTATTTAGGGAGGAGCTTATTTCATTTTATTTTTTTCTGGTGCTATGTTGGATCTCAGGATGGAAACTAAAACCAGCAAGCATACATTATGAGATTGCAATGCTAACTGAGAATGTGTGGATAGTGATTTAAATTTTTTGGCCACAGGTCTAAGGACTAGGTTTCTGTTCTTTTAGTTTCCCTATTGCACTATCTACTCTCCCACACCATTTTTTTCTTCTTGGACCTAAACAACAAAACAGAGAGACAATAACATATAAGGAAACTCATAACATAGTTGCCTACACAAGCTTGCCACATATACATGCCAATTAATCAAGTCCTTAGAACTGTTTTAACATCTCTTCATACATTTTTTCAAAGTTAAGTGCTTCCAAAGGAAAAAAAGAAAAAGAAAGAAAACCCACAAAAAACAGAGAACATTATTCTGTGTTAATTATTTGGTTAAGTGCACTTTAAAGTAAAACTTTAAAATGTAAAATGTTTGCAAATCTTTCTTAATGTTTAAAATAAAAACTTTGAGTCTGTTTATTCTTTTCTTAGGAAAGTTTATTGATGGTAGTCAGTGCTTTCCAGGAAGTTATTTCTTATTTCTGAATCTGTCTTTAGATTCAAAATGTCTATCGCTAATAGAGATGCTTTTAAAAATTTGATACCTATATTAAGTTTATGGAGTCTAATACATGGCCAAGTTATATACAATGTTCTTATTAATGTTTGCTTTCCACTGTATTATATAGTTTTTAGCAATATACATTAGCAAATGTAATATTATAAAGTGAATTATTATTTAGAATTTTTGAGTATATGTAATTTTAAGATCATGGAAGAAAAGTAAAATGTTAGTTTATAATGCTATAAAGTATTGTTAAAAGCTTTTATTATATCCAGTAAAATATTGGAATGCGGGAGGGTATCAGTTCTAAATATTAACTTTTCCATTCTTAAAAAGGTTAAAAAATGAGTTTCATATAGTCATACAACAGAAAAATAAAAGTAAATACAAATAAAAACCAAAAAAGCCTGTAATCACTACACAAAAAAAGAGGCCTAAGCTAATTTTAGTAGCAAATTTTTGTCTTGTCAAGGCAACTAGTAGTAAGATAAATCTTAGAGAATTGTCTGAGCCTGGAAGAGATTGTTAAATTACTTGCATATATACACGTTAGTTAAGTGCTAAAAGTTGAACTTAATTTAGCTCTTCCTCAGAACAAATCAGTCCATTATGCCACACTGCCTTCTAAGTGGTAAACTTAATTGTGAATTCGACTTTAAAGTCTCATACTTTTCCCTTGGCCTTTAAATGTAAAATTTATTATAAAATTCTGTTGTCAGTCTTTAAGTCAAGTCAGACTCTTTATGAACCCATGGACTGTCATCCTTTGCAAAGATTCTGGACTGATTTGCCATATTCTTTTCTAGTGTGTCCACATTTTGTAAAAGAGAAACTGAGGCAAGCAGAGGTTAAGTGACTTGACTAGGGTCACACCACTAGTAATTATTTGAAGCCTGACTTGAACTTAGAACTTCTTGATTCCAGGCTCTATTCTCTGTCCCCCCTAACTGCTCTATAAATGTAAAATATGTTTTAAAAAATCATCATTAATAAACAAGGAAGGGATTAGTGCTAAAAAGATATTAACAGTAAAAAATAATGCATTATTGTTGGTGGAGTTGTGAATTGACCTAGCCATTTTGGAGAGCAATTGGAAATATAGCCAAAGGACTATCAAACTGTCCATACCTTTTGTTCTATTAGTGTTATTAAGGGATCTGTATCCCAAAGAGATCATAAAAGAGGGGAAAAGACTCACATGTGCAAACATTTTTGTAGAATCTCTTTTTACAGTGGCAAGAAACTGGAAACTGAGTGGATATCCATCAGTTGAGTAATGGCTGAATAAGTTATGGTATATGAATGTTATAGAATATTATTGTTCTATAAGAAATGATCAGCAGGATGATTTCAAAAAGGCCTGAAAATACTTACATGAACTGATGCTAAGTGAAATGAGCAGAACTGAGACAACATTGTACATAACAACATCAATTGTGATGGAATTGTTTCTTTTCAACAGTGAGGTGATTCAGGTCAGTTCTAGTAGATTTGTGATGGAAAGAGTCATCCGCATTCAGAGAGAGAACTATGAAGACTGAATGTGAATTAAACTATAGTATTTTTTTTAAGATAAAGCATAATACTTAAATGACAAAACAACTTTAGAGTTTATTTTTTAAAAGAAAGAAAGAAAAAAAGAAAGAAAGAGAGAGAGAGAGAGAGAGAGAGAGAGAAGAGAGAGAGAAAGAAAGAAAGAAAGAAAAGAAAAAGAAAGAAAGAAAGAAAGAAAGAAAGAAAGAAAGAAAGAAAGAAAGAAAGAAAAAGAAAGAGAAAGAAAAGAAAGGAAAACAATCGGGTAAAAAGTACTATAATATTTGAAGTAGAAGCCACTTGGTTTTAATAATTTGGAGGGAAGAGTTTAGGAATAATTTAAATGTTAGTGAGGGGAATTAGAGTCATATTACTGAAGATTGAGCACCCTTTTTTTCTATATAACACGATTTTCAGATCTTTTTAGTTCTGTCCAGAATTTATAGAGGTTAAGAAAGATAAAGAAATTATGTGGTGAAATCAAGGTCATAGGTACAATAGAACATTTGAGGATTGTTTCCCAATTTAGGGGTGTCCAGGCAGCTGGAAATAAATGAAAAAGAAGTGAAACATATTATTAGAAATTATTTCCCCCAAATACAGATCAATAAAACTGACAAATTAAATTAAATAAGTCAATGTTTTTAAAAATAAGAAATACCCAAATAAATAAGAATAGAAAATTTAACAACTCATTCTCAGAAGTTGAACAATCCATTAATGAACTCCTAAAAGAAAAGCAAAACAACAATTTCCAACTTTCTACTAATTATTTATTTGTGTTTTTTTTTTACTCTGATAAATTACTTTATCTGGATTAGGAATTTTGGGTACTGTTGCATCTAGAGAGTTAGCGCGCTTAGAACCCACTGAGAGATTAAGTGACCTAGTCTCAATGACAATGTTCATCTGGCTAATATGGATTAGAGTTAGAATTTGAAATCCAGTTATCCTGAGTCTAAGTCAGCATCCATCTTCTATGCCAGCTACTCTGTTTTTCACAAGGTAGAATCTGAAGATTCAGTAAATACCCACTGCTATTCTTGAATAAGAGAAGGTAACTGATCCTCTTTGCATTCTTCTTTTGAATATAGGGCAGAGTACTGTGATGGACAAGTGGAACAAATTTTAACCAGACATCTTCAACATTTATCATTTTACCTCTTTGTGTCACTGACTACAATCAACACCTGTTCAACATAACCCTTTAAAATAGTCGCAGGCTGATTTGATGCTGATTGAGAGTTCAGAAAGCTAGTTAATTGAAGGAAAAAAAGAAAAAAAATCTCTTTCTACCCTAAATATTCTTATGAACATTGTTCGTAAGGTTGCATTAGAACAAAATTCCTGCATATTATCCTTTGCAAGATTAATAACACAAAGTTTCAACAATCTCATACATTATTGAAGCCAGACTTAATGCAAACAGCTTTCTTATTTGACCCCTCCCACATTCTCAAAGTGGAATTCTCTCTCTGAATGGGTAAATATGATATTCCCTTTGAGATTATCATGGGTAACATCACCAATAATATTTTTTCTTTAAATACTATTTTGAACAAATGAGATAATTTTCTTCCTAGAACTAATATAAACAATGTAATATGTATAGATTCTAGGCCCAAATCTATAGAGACATATGACCAATTTGAGATCAAATCGAATGATAAACATGATATCCTAAAAAGTATCTTAACTGGACTTACTTAACCATTTGAACATTTTATTCACCCTACTGTAGATTACATGGGGTTTTTTGGTCAGAGGTATTCTGAAATTTTTTTTTGTCTAGTTATATATTTCCCCTCATATTCTATCATTCCAGGACAATTTTCTTGGATTATTTCTTGCATTACTTGACCAAGATTGTTTTTTTGGCCACAACTTTCAGACAGTCCAATTATTTTTATATTTTCTCTTCTTGATGTGTTCTTCAGATGTATCATTATTCTTATAAGATGTTTCACATTCTGTTCTATTTTTTCACATTCTTTAGAATCTGTTTTGTTTTTTCTTGGTCTCTCATACCTTTAATGGCTTCCCCTTGCCCAATTTTAATTTTCAGAGAGTTATTTTCATCTTTGAGACTGTATCTCTTTTTTTCAATTGGTTAACTTTCTTTTTGCAATCTTCTTGTTTTCCTTGAATGGACTTTATTTATTTATTTGTTTGTTTATTTTTAAATTCTTTCCTCAACGTCTCCCATTTGATTTTTATTCTTTTTTTAAGTTCTCCTATAAATTCTTTCTGGACAGGGAGTCATTTCATGTTACTCTTTGGGGTAGAAGAAGTTCTTTTTACTTCAGTGATCTCCATTGAAGATGAATCTTCTTGGTTTTTTACCAGTCTGTGTTCACCCTGAAGTACCAATTTTTTTCTATTTGTGCACGAGGAATGTGGAAGAAACCTAGCAAGCTTGAAATTTAGCAACCTAGTCTGCCATCTTCCCAGAATCCTCCCCTATCAACTTTTTTTCTAAAGTCCCAATTTCAAAGCTCAGTCTCTAATAGTTGAGCTTTCTCCTCAATCTTGGTGAGGCTCCACCAAACCTTATTAGGAATCTTGTCTAAAGTGAATTCTTGCCAGGTATCCCACTCAAGAAACTTTGGAATCTTCTGAAAATAGAGATAGTCTTTCTATTCAGGAGTGATATGATGACACTATTCCAGACCCCCATTAAATTTAGTACACTTTTTTCAGGGAGTACATTAATAGCTTGTTCAATTTATTTTTCTAAAATGGGACTATTTAAGTTATTTATTTCCTCCTCTATTATTGTATATTGTATATTTTGGTAAGTATTTATCCATTTCAATTAAATTATCAGATTTATTGTCATACAGTTAGACAAAATAACTCCTAATTATTGCTTTAATTTCCTCTTCATTGATGGAGAGTTCACCCTTTCATTTTTGATACTGGCAATTTGATTTTCTTCTTTTCATTTTCTAATCAAATTAACTAAAGATTTATCTATTTTGTTTTTTCATAAACCAACTCTTAGTTTTATTTATTAGTTCAATAGTTTCCTTATTTTCAATTTTATTAATCTCCCTTTTTATTTTCAAAATTTGACATTTGGTCTTTAATTGGGGTTTTTAAATTAGTTCTTTTTCTAGCTTTTTTAGTTGCATACCCAGTTTATTGATCTTCTCTTTCTCTATTTTATTCAAGTACTCATCTAGAGATATAAAATTTCCCTTAACTGCTTTGGCTGCATTCCATAAATTTTGGTATGCTGTCTCATTATTGTCATTCTATTGCATGGAATTATCAATTGTTTCTATATTTTGTTGTTTTACCCACTAATTCCTTAGGATGAGATTATTTAGGTCCCAATTAATTTTTGGTCTTTTTTTTCTCTGGCCCTTTATTACATGTAATTTTTATTGCCTCATAATCTCAAAAAGATGTATTTACTATTTCTGCCTTTCTACATTTCATTTATGAGGTTTTTATGCCTTAATACATTTTTAGCTTTTCGCTAGGTTCTATGTCCTGCCAAGAAAAAAGCATATTCCTTCCTGTCCCCATTTTCTAAAGTCTAACATACCTAATTATTCTATAATGCTATTTACCTTCTTAATTTCTTTCTTGTTTGTTTTGTGGTTCAATTTGTCTAGTTCTGAGAGTGAGAGTTTTGCTGTCTATTTCTTTTTAAAGCTATCTTAACATCTTCTCTAGAAATGTGGATGCTATACCACATGGTGTATATATATTTTAGTATTAGTATTTAGCAAGATGTAATTTTCTTCCTGATCTCTTTTAATTAAATCTATTTTTGCTTTTGCTTGATCTGAAATCAGGATTGCCAACCCTGCTTTTTTATTTCAGCTGAAACATAATAAATTCTGCTCCAGGTTTTTACCTCTACTCTATCTTTCTGCTTCAAATATGTTTCTTGTAAACAACATATTGTAGGATTCTGGCTTTTAATCCAGTCCATATCTGCTTCCATTTTATGGGAGAATACATCTCATTCATATTCACAATTAAAGTTACTAACTCCATATTTCCCATCATCCTATTTTCCTAAGTTATACTTATCTCTCTCCTTTCCCCCTTTCCCTCATCAACAGCATTTTGCTTCTAACCATCACCTCAATTTTCTCTCCCCCTCTTCAGCCCCTGCCTCTTTCTTATGCCCTTCCCCTTCTACTTCTATTTTCCCTTCTATTAGCCTCTTCCTTTCCTTTCATTTTTCCTCTGCTACTTCCCTATTGGGTGTGACAAGTTTCTATATCAAACTAAATATGTGTATTTCCTCTTTGAGCCAAATTTGATGACATTAATGTTCAAACAATGTTCATCCCCTCCCTTCTTTCCTTCAATTGTAATGTGTTTTTTTGTCTTGTCACGTGGTGTAATTTATCCTATTTTATTTCCCCTTTCCTCTTCTTCCACTACAATACCTTTTTCACCCCTAGTTTCTTTTTTGTATTATCACAATAAAGTCAAAGTATATCTATACTCTTTAAGTATACTCCTAATAAACATACAATTCTCAAAAGTTGTACATATATCTTCCCATGTAGAGATGTAAACATTTTAATCTTTAAAAATATAATTTTCCTTCCCTTTTTAACCTTCTTATGCTTCTCTTGAGCTCTATATTTGAAGAACAGATTTTCTGTTCAGCTCTAGTCTTTTCATAAAAATAATTGAAAATCCACTATTTTATTGAGTATCTACCATAGTTCCCCTGAAAAATAATGCTTAGTTTTGCTGGATAGTTGATTATTGGCTGTAGTCTAACCTCCTTTGCCCTTTGGAATATCATATTCTAGGCTCTTTAAAGTAGAAGCTTCTAGGTCCCGGGTAATATTGATTGTGGCTCCTCAATATTTGAATTATCTCTTTCTGAAAGCAGTATTTTTGACTTGATGAGACAATTCTGGAAATTAGCAATGATATTTCCTGGAGTTTTCATTTTGGCATCTCTTTCAGGAGGTGATTGGTAGATTCATTCAATGGATATTTTACCATCTGATTCTAGGATATCAGGGCAGTTTTCCTTAATAATTTCTTATTGTCCAAATTCTTTTTTTTTCTGTGGTTTTCAGGTAGTCCAATAATTCTTAGATTGGCTCTCCTGGATCTGTTGTCCAGGACAGTTGTTTTTCTAATGAGTTATTTTACATTTTCTTCTATTTTTTCTTTCTTTTCTTTTCTTTTTTTTTTTTTTTTTTTTTTGTTTTGCTTGACTGATTCTTGATATCTCATCGAGTCATTCACTTCATTTGTTCAATTCTAATTTTAGTGAATTATTTTCTACAGTTAACTTTTTTACTTCCTTTTGCATTTGGTCAATCAAACTTTTAAATGAGTAGTTTTGCTCATTGAATTTTTTTCCCATTTCACCAGTTCTATTTTTTAAGAAGTTGTTTTCTCCAGACAATTTCTGTTTCCTTTTTCAAAGCTCTCACTTTCTTTCCCAATTTTTTAAAAACTATTTTAAGATCCTTTTTGAATTCTTCAAAGAAATCCTTTTGAGATGAACACCAACTCATAACACACTTTAAGGCTTCATCTGGAGATGTTTGCCTTTAATGTCCTCAGTATTTGAGGTCTGTTTTTCCTGTCTCCATAATAGCTATCTGTAGTCAGAGCTCTTTTTGTTTTTTGGTCATTTTAAAGGTTGAGATCTGCCCTTAGGGCAAAAGCAAAATTATCCCAAGCTTCCTCTAGAGGCAACAGTGGCTTTACACTATACTGGGGTTAGTGCTGCTCGATTTGCTGCATGGGTGTAGTTCCTATTAGATGCCCCTGGCCACAGAGGTCTCTCCACCCTGGGTCTCCCTGCATTCATATGTGCCAGGCCAAATCATTCCTTGCCTGATTGAAACAGACTTTTCCCTAAGTCCTTCCAAGAAATTTTCTGCTGGAAATTTATTATACTCCAAATATTTGTGGGTTCTCAGGCAAAGACTTGTCTGATATTCACCATATTGCCTTTACCCCCTAGTTCACTTTTTTTTTTTTTTTTTTTTTTTTTGCTGAGGCAACTGGGGTTAAGTGACTTGCCCAAGGTTACACAGGTAGGAAGTGTTAAATATGTGAGGCCAGATTTATATTCAGGTCCTCCTGACTTCAGGGCTGGTGCTCTACCCACTGTGCCACCTAGCTGCTCCCTCCTCCCCCGCCCCAGTCTACTTCTAATTAAAATATATATTCCTTCTGCCATTAATTGTGTCTGGTGTTATATTTTGTTTATTTTTTATGGTTGTTCTTGTTGTTGTTGTTTTTTATTATTTTTAGAGACTATTAGGGTTAAGTGACTCACCCAGGGTCATACACGTAGTGTCTGAGGTTAGATTTGAATTTAGGTCTTCCTTACTCCAGGAACAGTGCTCTATTCACTGTGCCATCTAGCTGCCCTGATTAATTGTTATGGGCCAGAACTCTGAAACAAGGATTCGTACAAGGTTTTAAGTCAGTGGAATTGATAAATACAATGGTTATCTAGTTTAGCATGGTAACTGATAGTTCTCTAGTTCAGTACATGTACTTACTACTTAATATAGTTCTACAAGATTCACACCTATGATAATGTAATTATAAGAGAGTATCTAATCTGGGATAAACTCAGCTAGAGTCAGAGCCAGAGAAGACAAGCAGACTAGAGGTGGGAGCTCAAGCCCTCAGAGTTAGAGATTCTTTTCCATCTTCATCAGTCTTGTGGTGGCAGGCTCTCCTCCTCTTCTCCACTGAAACCAAGACTCCTAAAAGGCTCTCAAGAAAGCTAGCTGGGCCCCACGCAAGGAAACTAGATTGTGAAGGAGATAATAAAGGATTTGGACTTTAATACCTGACTATTCTTGTGGTGATTAATCTGCTGAAAGGAAGACCTTCAGAAAAACACCAGAACATTACAATCAATTGTTTTTTTTTTTTTCAAAACATATGCATGGATAATTTTTCAACATTGATCTTCATAAAACCTTGTGTTACAAAACTTCTTACCCTTCCCCCCACTCCCTCCCCTGGATGGCAAATAATCCAATATATATTAAACATATGCAATGCTTCTATACAGAGTTCTATAATTATTGTGCGGAACGAGAAAAATCAGATCAAAAAGGGAAAAATGAGAAAGTAAACAAAATGCAAGCAAACAACAAAAAAAGAGTGAAAATGCTGTTGTGATCCATATTTAGTTCTCACACACATTGCTTTCTTCATCACAAGATAATTGGAACTGGCTTCAATCATCTCATTGATGAAAAGAACCATATCCATTAGAATTGATCATGTATAATCTTCTTGTTGTGTATAATGATCTCCTGTTTCTGCTCACTTTACTTAGCATCAGTTCTTGTGGATCTCTCCAGGCCTCTCCAAAATCATCTTGTTTATTGTTTCTTATAGAACAATAATATTCCATAACATTCATATACCATAACTTACTGGGCTACAAAGGCAAGGGGATATGGACTCATAAACTGATGCCTTTATATACGTTATTCTTGTTATGTTCTTTTTTTCTTCTTTTGGAAGACTTGAAATTTATGGTCTTTTTTTCAAAAAAAATGTTTTGAAATTCATAAAATAAAATACATAAAGAATTTGATAGCAAAGAAACACAGTTTATTGAAATGCTTTTATGAAAACTTTTTTTAAAAGTAACTTGTAAGGATATGAACAGACAATTTTCAGAGGATGAAATTGAAACTATTACCACCCATATGAAAGAGTGTTCCAAATCATTATTGATCAGAGAAATGCAAATTAAGACAACTCTGAGATACCACTACACACCTGTCAGATTGGCTAAGATGACAGGAAAAAATAATGATGAATGTTGGAGGGGATGCGGGAAAACTGGGACACTAATGCATTGTTGGTGGAGTTGTGAACGAATCCAACCATTCTGGAGAGCAATCTGGAATTATGCCCAAAAAATTATCAAATTGTGCATACCCTTTGATCCAGCAGTATTTCTATTGGGCTTATATCCCAAAGAAATACTAAAGAAGGGAAAGGGACCTGTATGTGCCAAAATGTTTGTAGCAGCCCTATTTGTAGTGGCTAGAAACTGGAAAATGAATGGATGCCCATCAATTGGAGAATGGCTGGGTAAATTGTGGTATATGAATGTTATGGAATATTATTGTTCTGTAAGAAATGACCAGCAGGATGAATACAGAGAGGACTGGCGAGAATTACATGAACTGATGCTAAGTGAAATGAGCAGAACCAGGAGATCATTATACACTTCGACAACGATATTGTATGAGGACATATTTTGATGGAAGTGGATTTCTTTGACAAAGAGACCTAACTGAGTTTCAATTGATAAATGACAGACAAAAGCAGCTACACCCAAAGAAAGAACACTGGGAAACGAATGTGAACTATCTGCATTTTTGTTTTTCTTCCCGGGTTATTTATACCTTCTGAATCCAATTCTCCCTATGCAACAAGAGAACTGTTTGGTTCTGCAAACATATATTGTATCTAGGATATACTGCAACATATCCAATATATAAAGGACTGCTTGCCATCTAGGGGAGGGGGTGGAGGGAGGGAGGGGAAAAAATTGGAACAGAAACGAGTGCAAAGGATAATGTTGTAAAAAAAAATTACCCTGGCATGGATTCTGTCAATATAAAGTAATTATTAAATAAAAATTTAAAAATAAAATAAAATAAATACATAAAAATAAATAAAAGTAACTTGTAGTCCCTGCTGAAATCTATAAGATTTGAGTCATAAAATGATTCTTGAGACTATTTTGTAGCAGTCTTGTTAAACAAAGTGAGATTTCAGGCTAGAAATAACCATAATTTAAACCACTGAAAACTTCATGTGACGAGACATAGTAGACCAGTCATAAAACATGTCAGAGTAGCTATGATCAACTTTCCCCTGTAGAATGAATTGATTGTCCTGATATGATCGTGATAGATCAGCACCTGTGCCCCACACAATATTAGATACTAGGATACATAGATAAAAATGAAACATTCCAAATTTTCAAGGAACAAAGTTGCCTGGGCACTGAAATCTTAGTGATGTTCATGTAGCCACAATGTGTCCACTGCAGTGTTTGAACCTTCTTCCTGACTCCAAGGGCAAATCTAGTTAATTACTTAGTTATCTTCCTGCCATGTTGTCTCTCACATCAGGAAATCATTGCTTAAGTTTATTTTCCTGTCATATTTATTATTAGAACTCATTTATTCCATACTTTTGCTTATTAGGTGAGTGTGTGCATTTTTTTTTGGCTTAAGAACTAAAGAATTAAATTCTTTAGGCCTAAAATTAGGCAAATTTGTGTTCCAGTGCTGTGGCTGTGGGTAAGACAAGTTTTATCAGTCTTTCCTGCTCTGGGCCTGTTTCTTCATCAGTCAAATGAGAAAAATGGACTAAGTTCCTTCCAATTCTTTTTAGCTTGGGCTTCCAATAGTCTTGTGATTTCCTGTTAATCAGGAAGAACAGATAATTATATTTAAATCATTACAAAACATCCCCAAAATTATTCTGACCAAGACTTCTAAACAAGTTGATGTGTCATTTGGTAGCAGAATCTCAACCACTGGTGCTCCTTGATAGGTGCTTTTCTTGGAATCATTGTCCTGCCTAATAAATTTTAAATAGGCAAAGTATTTAAAAATCCTTTTATTCAACCAACAGTGTGGTAACTGTCTGATTTTTCAGATGCAGACAGATACAGAGAGAGACAAAAAAATATTATCCCAGGTAGTTTCCAGGGGACACTTGAGCTAGTTTTTTTTTTTTTTGCATTAACTCTCTACCTTTGAGCTCAATACTTCATCCATGCTAGTTGCTTAATAAATGTTTGATCAATTAAATCATATTTAATATCAAATTCATGTTATATAGACATTCCTTCATCTTATAGATTTAAGGATATAGTTGTTGTTCCCCTCTCATACACAATAGGACTCATAGATACATTTGTGTTTCCATGTCTGCCTGTGGGATGAGAGGGAGGATATTTGGTTTTGCATAGTAGAATTTTTAATTTTAAAGATAGAAGGAAGGGAATCCCAATCTGGTAATTCAGGTTACAGGAAACATAGTCTAGTACAATTCATTAAGATTTTCAATAATTTAGAAATCCTAAGTATTTAATTCTCTGGGAGAGTTTAATTACCACCGGCTGCAAATAATTTAATTGGCTAGTAATACAAAGAGAAATTAAATAATACCAAAAGGCAATTTGGTTCCAACATCATCATTCTCTATTTATTTATTGACTTCCTATGAAAAGAATCCACTGTAATAGCCCCTAGACCTATGTGTTGTGAAGAAGGGAAAGGGGGAAGCAAAAAACAAAACAAAACATGACAGATATTTAGTATTCCCTGTCATAATCAGGCAGAGGCCTAATTAAAATTAAAAAGTGCTTTGCATCATTATATCTTCCATATTTAAAACTGTACATATTGTCATGCTACTTGGAGCCTGAGATAAATGGCCCCATTCTACAAGTGTTATAAACTCTCGTACATACCAAAGGAAAATGTGATGTGTGTCAGAGAAAAGGTTGGAAAAACAAATGGATCTTTGCAATATTATTCTAACTTTAGTATGCAGGGGACTGACCCTATTTACGGCCTTCTTAAATTAAAGGGATTCTTTATGCTGAAGTTGTTTCTCTCCTGATTCCTCTGGCTAACACTACTGACTCCTTTGTAGCTGCTCTTCACTGGGGTCAGGAGGAGGGCAGTGGGGGAGGCATGTCCTGTTTATTCATAGAGGACCTCCTGTTCTCTCCCATTTTCTGTTTACTGGCAGACTTATCTACATGCAAAAAGTATGTCCTCTGCTGGCAAAGACTACTCATTCTAGTCAAGCTTGCCAGCTTTTGTTGTCCTCATCTCCCTTTTTTCTTCCACTACTACTGATTTATCCTTCAGTTCTTTTAAGATAAATGGGAATGCTTTTAGTGGAGATGTGGGAGGGAAGCATTAGTTAGATCTAGAATCAATGTGTTTCAGTGTAAATAACACTGCATTTAGGGTCAGTGACTGAGATGGAATCTATGCTACTAAGAGTTGTTGAATTCGGGCAAGTCTCTTGACCTTGCTGGGTGTGTTTCCTCCTACAAATAAACAAACAAACAAACACAAATAAATGAATAAACATGACACACAAACACATCACATGCATGTTTACATATATATATATACATGTATGTTTATATAAACATGAGCATGTGGCATGCTGTGTGATTATATATATATATATATATATATATACTAAAACTTGGGATAAATGGATAACTGGATTTCTAAATAATTGGTTTCCTTTGTAATTCTATATATTTTATTTGATTTATTTAAAAACATTATTCTGAGAAGGGGTTCACAGTATTCACCAGAATGCCAAAAAGATCCATGACACAAAAATGATTAAAGTCCTAGGATTGCTAACATCATATCTCTCTAAATTTATAAATACCTGAAAAGGAGTGAAAGAAGTGAAATATGTGTTTACTATGTGCCAGGTACTGCACTAAGCTCATTTACAAATGTCATCTTATTTGATGTTAGTAGTACTGTGAGATAATCATAAATAAGTAATAAGTAAATAAGGCACATTTTCCAATTAAGGAAAATGAGGCAAACAGAGGTTAAAAAACTACCTCAAGGTCACACAGCTGCTAAATGATGGGTACCAGTTTGAACTCAGGTCTCCCTGACTTCAGATGCTTTATTATATACACTGTGCCACTAGCTACCTCCATTAAATAATTCTCTTTACTATGGAGTACCTCCCTATATTAAATCTCTTTCCATCAAAGCCATTAGCAACTTTTCTATGACTCTAAAACTCTACTTCAGTTTCTTCAGCTATAAAATTGATATAATAATAGGACCTACCATACAGGGTTGATGTGAGGATCACATGAGATAGTATTTGCATTTTTCTAAGTACCTGGCACATAGTTGGTGCTTAGTGCATTTTTTCCTTCCTCTCTCCCTTTTTCTTCTCTCCCTTCCCTCTCTTCCTCCTTCCCTTTCTTCCCCTATCCCTCCCTCCCTCTTTCCTTTCTTCCTTCCCTTTTTCTTTCCTTCTTTCCTTCCTTCCAATCAGTTTTAGTCTGTGGCTCTAAGAACTTGTATTCAAACATGTAGAAAGTCTTAGAGGCAAGATTAGAACTCAAATGTTTGTGACTGTAACAACAGACATCTATCTACCATGCTAGAATGCCTCTCATCACCTTCTAGGGTTTTAGCAATAAACTTTGATTTTGAAAATATATTATAATGCAATCTGTTAACATTTTTATTGAAGCCTACATTAAATGCTTATTCAGCTAATTTCTTCTGTTAAAACATTATATTTTAGTTTTACATTTTATCTATAAACTATATATGTATATGAATATACATTTACATGTTGGGATATAGGAGCCACCTGACAGTGGCTGCTGGAGGTCCAAACTAAAATGGATCTCCTCTTATGAGAGGATGATACAAGGAGACTGAGAGGCCGTTGCTGTTCTCTGACCTCTCAGAGAGGCCCTTGCATTGTCTGACCTCTCTCCTTTTCCCTTTGGCTCCAATTTATTTCATCCCCGGTCTGCAATACCTGTGTCAGCAAAGGCTGCCTTAAAGCTCCTTCAGATGTTATGATTCACAACTGTGGAGGTTCTAGGAGAACTGACCTGTCCCTTAACAATTCTCCGTTTTTTTTGTTTTTTGCTGTTATTTTCCCCCCACAGCATGGTCCACACATTGAAGAATGCAAGCAGCACTATCATTTCTGGATGGTTGTAGCAGGTCTTGATCTTATCATGGAGGAAAACTTTCAAATGGAGAAGAGGGTAATAGTGAGAACAGTCATTTAAGTCTCTCATAAGTCTCTTGGAGCGGCCCTCTGATATGTTGGACCATTTGATTATCCCAACTAAAAAAGTCTTACTGGAGCTCTTTTTCCTTTCCTTCCCCACTGGTTACTGAAGGAACTCTGGAAGGATCCTTCTCACAAACAGCTCCAGAATGCTGCTGCTTCCAGAACGCTGCTGCTTCTTCTTGTAATTCTTGTACTTCTTATATCCCACATTCAGGTACCATAATGTAATGTTCGGACTAGCCTTCTGGAGGTATTCTGGAAGGGCCTTGGTCTCAGCAGGATAGAAACCAGGAGAATGGACAAAAATAGAGTTCTAATTCTTTATTGTCTCTTACACAGTGTGTGTCTATCTGACCCAGTCTCCTCAGTCTGCCAGTCTGACTTTTGTCTGACTTCCTGTCCCCAGTTCTTATATATCCTATTACAATTACATCAATACAGCATACTGAATCTGTGTGAACTAGAGAACTATTACATCACCATGCTAAGTAAGTAAATGTAAACTAGATAACCATTGTCTCATTAATTCCTCTGAGTTAACACATTGTTTCAAGTATACTTCTTTCAAGTATACTTTTCCAGAGTTCTGGCTCTCTACATTTACACATAATACATTTACATTTATATGTCTGTATAGATAATTTCCACATAGCTTTAATTCTTCTTACATTTCCTCAATATAGTAAATCTACCTATCAATATCTCCATTAGAATCTAGCATATTTCTCTGTTAGTATTCAATAAATATTAATCAGCAATTTTATGCATATAGATAATAGTTCTTTCAGCTAGTGACAGAAGAACAATTAGAATTTCCCTCAAAGAGCACTACTCTGAGCTTTAATACAGAGACGTGGGTTGCTGAAAAGGTATCAGCAACTGATAAATCAATAGAAAATTCAAGGCTCATCTCTGTTCTGCTGCTTAATATGAATGCAGCATCACACTTCCAATATCTGAGGCTTAACATTTGCCAAACTAATTACCTCCATTATTTTGAACCCTCGTGTACATTCTCATTTGATGTTTGATTTATCCAATATTGGTAATTTGGTGGTGCATCCTATATTTCTCCTTTCCTGCTTTCAAATCTTGGGAACAAGTTATTTTTGTAAGGTGGTCTGATGAGATGGGAACAAGGCTGCTAAGACCATCTGATTTTTTCAGCAAGAATCCCACTTCAACCTTAATAACAAAATTACTGAATGTATATCATGGTTCCAAAAGATACTGCCAAGTCATTTCCATTTCTGATAGATAGATTGCCAGGTAGCTATATTCCCATCCTCTAGAATCAGCCCTGTTCTAAAAAGTTCATCTTTTCCACTGTTTTACCTGATATTATGTGTCTCAAACACTCATATATGTTTGTTTATATGTTACTTTGCTTAATAATTTAGCCTAAAATCTAGCAAACAAGGTGAGCAGGCCAATGATTTATCTTTATATCAGTAAGGTGTTATGGGCCAGAACTCTGAACTTGAAACAAGGATTCTTACAAGGTACTAAGTGGAATTGATGAGACAATAGTTATCTAGTTCAGCATGGTGCTTAATAGTTCTCTAAATTCAGTATGATAGATTTAATCTTACAACAAATAATGGTTTTCTAGTGACATAATGGTTGGTTTATACTCAGTGTAGAGCGTATAAGCTAGGAGCCTCAGCCAGGTTCATTCAGGAAGAGCTAGAGAAGACAAGTGGACTGGAGATTGAAGCACAAGCCCTTGGACTCAGATTCACACCATCCTGATGGCAGGCTCTCCTCCTGCACTTCCTCCACTAAGACTAAAGCCAGACTGAAAGGCTCTCTAAAAAGCTGCCCAGCATCAGGAAAGGAGATAATAAAGGATTTGGACTTTAACCCCCGGCTACTCTTGTAGTGATTACTGTACTGAAACAAAGGCTGCCCCAGAGAACCCCAAGAAAAGCAAACCAGAGAACATTACAGTAAGAAATCTTAAGTCATTACTAAATGTGTTTTGGGGGGCAGCTAGGTGACACAGTGAAAAGAGTGCTGAGCCTGGACATGAATCCTTTGTAATTGTATTGTATCATTGTGTTGCTGAGATAAGCTTAGTTATTTAATTCTTATATACTATTGTTGTTATTATTTACAATGTATTCCTGGTTCTGCTCATTTCACCCTTCATCAACTTGTACAGGTCTTTCTAGGATTTTCTACCTGTCATTTCTTATTAAACAATAATGTTACATCAAAATCATATACATCAGCCTATTCATCCCTTACCCAATTGATGGACATCCCTTCGATTTCCAATACTTGTTACCACAAAAAGGGTTGTTATAAACATTCTTGCACATGCAGTCCTTTTCCTTTTTCAAGATTTCTCTGAGATACAGACCTAGTAGATCATTTGTGGATCAAAAGGCATGCACAATTTGGTTGACCCTTGGGCATAATCCCAAATTCCTTTTCAGATCAGTTCACAATGCTACCAATAGTCCACAAGTGTCCCAAATTTCCCATATCTCTTCAAAATATACATCTTCCTTTTTTTGGTCAAATTATCCAATTTCTTAGGTGTGAAATGGCACTTCAGAGTTGTTTTAATTTGTATTTCCCCAATGAAAAGTGATTTAGAGCATTACCTCACATCACTACAGATTAGCTAGTTGCCTCTTGAGGAAAGGGATTTTGCATTTTAAATCTCTTGTATCCTGACCACTTAATACAATAGCTAACACATAGTAAGTACTTAATAAATGGTCTTTGATCAAATGGCTGAAATATAGTCCATTAATTAACAATAAAATTGATTAAGAAGTTTGCAACTATAATAGACTGATCAAATAACAGTTTAAGATTTTATTATTATAATTATTTTATTAGTTTAATTGTATAATTTTATCATGTCATTATATATTATAATATGTTATATTATATAATTTTATTATATCATTATATATTATCATGTTATATAATAGCGTTATTAATATAATATATATTTATTATATATTAATTATAAGCTTCCTAATAATAATAGCCAGCATAGAGGATTACATATAATATCTACTATATATATATATATATATATATATATATATATATATATATATATATATGTGTGTGTGTGTGATAATATTGATGATGGTGCTATGATTACGGGCAGAGTGAAGGGAAGAGATAAAAATTAATAACAAACATATCTAAACACATATTGTAAACATACATATATATTATATATTCCCATATGTAAATATATATATATATATATATGAGAGAGAGAGAGAGAGAGAGATAGAGAGAGAGAGAGAGAGAGAAGCAGAGACAGAGAATAGTAAGTAGAAGTTCAGAGGAGTGAGATATCAATCCTCAGCCTTTGTTTTATAGATGCTGAGTTGAAATGGTTCTGGAAGGATAGATAGGAATACACAGACATATGGGAGGTGTAAGAATGGAATTATATATGATGCCAGGTTAATAAGTTTGAGAAAGTCAATGTTATTATCTTTTAAAAAATGGAAGTTGGGGGATTTCCAGGTAAAATGGCAATAATAATGACTGGCATTAGATAGATTTATCAGGTGTTTACCTATGCTTTCTCATTGGACCCTAATAACAATTTGAAGTGGCATTCTAGCAAATATATTTGTTTTATAGATAAAGAAACTGAAAGTTCAAGGAGTTCAATGATTTTTGAACACAGAGTATTAAGGTTGAGTTTGAAATCTAGATTATTCCTGTCTAGGATCTTTGACACTATATGATACTTTTATTATTTTTTCACTATTTTTATTATCTTTTAAATGCTTTTCAGCTTGTTCTCTCACTTCCCTCATAGTTGCCTGTAGCACACTTTCACTGTATATATATATATATAACTTAATCATATTTTATTTTTCCAATTACATGTAAAAATAATTTTCAATATTCATTTTCATAAGATGATTTTGAGTTTCATTTTCTCTCCCTCTCTTTAAGACAGAAAGGAATTTGATATAGGTTACACATTTATAATGATTTCCATATTAGTAATGTTGTGATAGAAAAATCAGAACAAAAGAGAAAAACCATGAAAAAGAAAAAAAGAAAAGAAAAAAATGGTGAATATAGTATGCTTTGATCTGCTGCATTTAAGTCTCCATAATTTTCTCTCTGGATGTGGATGGCATTCTCCATTCAATTTATTGGAATTGTCTTAGATCACTGTATTACTGAGAAAAACTAAGTCTATTATATTTGAACATGACATAATCATACTGTTACTGTGTACCATGTTCCATATACCATAATTTATTCATCCATTCCCCAATTAATGAACTTCTACTCAATTTTCAATTTCCAATTTCTTGCCACCACAAAAAGAGTCTACATTTTTTGCACATTTGGGTCCTTTTTGAGCTACAGATTCAGTATTGACACTGCAGGATCAGAGTATGCTCGGTTTTATAACCTTTTGGGTAAAGTTCCAAATTGCCTTCCAGATGGCTAGATCAGTTCACAACTCCACAAAAACACATGATGCTTTAGACTGAGAACTACCTTTTTTTTTTTTTTAACTCTTTCCATGGGGTTTTTGTGAACAAAGGAGGCTAAAATCGCTAAAATATTCAGACTTCTGAAGTTTTTAATATTGTCTTTAGAAATCAAAGACTCTCACTCAGTGTAGCAACAGACATAGATGTGAAAAATTAATACCCTTATCTGGGAGAGGGAAAGTAGTCATTTCAACTTGGATGAATGTTCTAGCTATTTTCCTATTATGGTCCAAACTGTTTATCAATGAATATAAAGCTGACCTAGTGAGTAGATAGAGTTATACTCAAAAGTATTACTTTGAAAGAAATTGAAAATTATTCTCCTCCAAAAAAAAATTTTCATTTAATCCATATCTGGCTCACTGACTAAACTTCCACAATTGGAAATCCATTCCTTTATCTTGATGATTTATGCCTTGTTAAAATGAAATATATCAGAAAAGGTAAGTAATTTAGTCCTACCAGTAACTTATTCCTTTGTGTGCATAAGTTAATCAGATATGAGCAGGTAGTATCAATAAGGGGAGATACAGATGTATTCAGGAAGAGAAGAAAGAGGATATTTTAGAGGAGAAATGGTAAAGAAATGCTCGTGGACCCAAATGCAATTTTTTCTGATTCTTTTTTTTGAGACTGCTTTCCATATAAGGTGTTCATTAAAAGAGTGAACAGCTGAAAAAAAATCTATCTTCTACAAGTACCTATATAACTAAAAATATATATATATGTTCAGAGGAAAAGGCAGCCTATATTAGGGACTCTGAGAAAAAAAGAACAATCCCAGAACTTGTTTAGACAAGTTATGAGTGGGTGTGGCTTTACTATGGGTGGGCCAGTGAATTACCCATCACATCATGGAAATTTCCTTCTCATCAGCAAATATTTGTTGAGTGCCATGGCACCTTACCTCAACATAATTTGGCATAAAGTGTGGGAGGGAGGGACTATCAGGATTATGCTCAGACTGTTTGATTTCAAGGCCCAACCCTTATTAATAAATAATGTTATTAATACAGGTAACACTTCCTTACATATATGTGTGTGTGTGTTTGTGTATAAAGATATATATAGATATATGCATATGAACACATATTCACATATTATGCATATGTGTGTCCAGGTTTACATATCAGTGAGTGTGGTATTGTTATTGTTGTTCAGATGTGTCTGGCTCTTCATGACTTCATAGGCAAAGATATTGGGATAATTTGCCATTTTCTTCTTCAGCTAATTTTACAGCTGAGGAAACTGAGGCAAACAGTGACTTGTCCAGGGTCACTTAACTAATAAGATTTGAACTAGGGAAGATAAGTCTTCCTAACTCTAGATCAAGCACTCTATCCATTGTTCTACCTAATTGCACAGACAAATACATACATATGCATATGTTTTTATATATGTATGTATTTGTATGTGTATAAGTGTACAATACTTATACAGATACTCACACATATGTAATATACATGTATGCATATATACACATACTATCTCTCAATTTATTTATATATATATTCATACATACATACTTATTGATTTTATTCTTTAGTTATTTCTCTATTATTTCATCATGAAGCAGGATCTTATGGGGAAGCACTGGGTCAGGATTTAGGATACTATTGCAATTCTGACATTAATTTTTAGACAAGTCACTCTCTGAAGTGCAATTCTTACTTATATAAAAAGAGGCAGAGTGGACCAAATGGTCTCTAAAGTTTCTCTTTTATAGGCAGTAAAGCAATAAGAAAAGGGCCTTGTGTTTGGAGTCAGAGGATTTGAAATCAAATTTTGTAGAACTCATTTCCCTATGAACCATAGTCTCTTTCTATTTTTTGTTTTGTTTTGTTCTATTTTGGAAAAAAATGAAAAGTGGAAATAGAGAAGCTTTGAGGTCCTTTCAACAAGAAAAAGATACATTTCTATATATTAATATGATATATGAGTTAACATAACATGATATAATGTAATGCAACATAATGTAGAAGACATAATATGATAATAAATAACATAATACAATTCAATGCAATGTAATAATAACAATGAAACATTTATATTGTACTTGAAGGTTAATAATGTGCTTCATCTATATTATTTCATTTGATCCACACAATCATCCTGTGAAGCTAGTTCTGTTATTATCTCCATTTACAGAGGAGGAAGTTGAAGATCAGTTTAAGTAGATTGCCCAAGGTCACAAAATTCATGGGCATTTCAATTTCTCACTACAGAGTGTCTGATAAAGCAGTGTATTAAAACATTTAGCAAAATTGTGCTAAATTACTTTTGCAGATTATAAATTAATTAAACTTAGGCAGTGTGACCTCAGACTAGTTAGGGGGGATTCTGTGTCCATTTCCAAATTAGACTCTGATCTGGAGTTCAGGACTGACTTGCAATTCCTTCACTTATTTCTTTTTTCTTTTTTTTTTTTAAATTAAAGCTTTTTATTTTGAAAATATATGCATGGATAATTTTTCAACAATGACCCTTACAAAATATTGTGTTCCAAATTTTCTCCTTCTTCCCTCCACTCCCTTCCTTAGCTACAAGTAATCCAATATATTTTAAACATGTTAAAATATATGTTAAATCCAATATGTGTATACATACTTATACAATTATCTTGCTGTACAAGAAAAATCAGATCAAAAGGGGAAAAATGAGAAAGAAAACAAAATGCAAGCAAATAACAACAAAAAGAGTGAAAATGCTGTGTTGTGATCCCCACTTAGTTCCCACAGTTCCCTCTCTGGGTGTAGATAGCTCTCTTCATCACAAGATCATTGGAATTGGCCTCAATCATTTCGTTATTGGGAAGAGTTATGTCCATCAGAACTGATCATCAAATAATCTAGCTGTTTCTCTGTATAATGATTTCCTGGTTCTGCTCATTTCACTTAGCATCAGTTCATGTAAATTTCTCCAGGCCTCTCTGAAATCATCATACTGATTATTTCTTGTGGAACAATAATATTCCATTACATTTATATATTATAACTTATTCAGCCATTCTCCAACTGATGGGCATCCACTCAGTTTCCAGTTTCTTGCTACTACAAAATGGACTGCTACAACATGGGCTGCACATGTGGTTCCTTTTCCCTTTTTTATGATCTCTTTGGGATCCAGGCCCAGTAGAGACACTGCTGTATCAAAGGGTAGGCACAGTTTGAGAGCCCTTTGGTCATAGTTCTATATTGCTCTCCAGAATAATTAGATCAGTTCATAACTCCAACAACAGTGTTTTAATGTCCTACTTTTCCCATATTACCTCCAATGTTTTCCGTCATCTTAGTAAATCTGAAGGGTGTGTAATGGTAAATCATAGTTGTCTTAATTTGCATTTCTCTCATATTAGTGATTTAGAGCATTTTTCATATGATTAGAAATATTTTTAATCTCTTCATCTAAAAATTGTTCATAAAGGATAAAAATCTAGATTAGAAGTCAGGAGAGCTGGATTCAAGTTCCACTCTGACCTTAATGATCTAAGAAAGGTCTTTTGGTCTGCATTTCTTCAATATTAAAAGGAGGGAATAAGAACAATTTCTCCTAGGTCTGTGATTTAATAAATACACAGAAATTGTGTATCATTACCTCATATGTGGGTTTGTATATATAAGTAAATATTTCACAATTTGCCTGTCTCTTCATTTATGTATATGACTTATTTTGCCAACACATTCTGAACTCTTTGAGGTCAAGATATATCACTTTCCACAGCATGGAGCATTGTGTCTCATAAAGAAAGAATATTTTCTTCATTATTTCTGTCAGAAGTAGAACTGTGATTCCCTCAGGCTTCAGAATTTTGGTGTTGTCATTGCCTCTTTCTTCATCTTTGCATTTTATATCCTATACTAATTACATCCCTTCAACACCTCTGGAATCTTTCCCTTCCCCTCTATTCTCATTGCTATTTCATAGTTCAATCTCTCTTTACCTTCTAAATAGACAACTGCAATAGTCTCTTATCAAGCCTTCCTATCTTCACTCACTCTGTTTCATATCATCTAATCTTTGTACCTCTGTGAGAATTACCTTTCTTATACACATATCTTACATATCTCTCCTTCACACACCCACACACCCACACACCCACATACACACACATATATACATATATATATATATATATATATATATCCATATCTATCTATCTATCTTCTATCATCCAACTATCTATCATCTATCTATCTATCTATCTATCTATCTATCTATATCCATCATATCCCTGCTCTGTTCAGAACCTTTAGTGCATCTTTATTGCTTATCAAATAAAGCTCAAACTCCTTTGCTTTCCTGACTTACTCTGGTGATGTTTTATATTTCCAGTTGCATCTCATGTTATCCTTTTTATGTACTCTATGCTTCAGCAAACTGAACATGCCCTGCCCACCTCTGAGTCTGATCATTTTTTTTCTCTAAATCTACTTCCCACCCACTCACAACACCTGCTGAATTGCTGCTTATTCGTAAAAGTACCAAATCAAAGGCCATTCCCTCCAAAAAACTTTATCTGTTAGCCTTTATAATTAGTAATCTTTCCCCACTTGGATATTACAAAAGATGTTTCTTGTAGTTCTCCTGTATTATTTTGTGTCATATTCAATTATGTTTTTATTATTATTTATGTTGTCATAATGCTCTGTAAATTGAAAGCTATATGAAGGTGGAGATTGCAACCTATCCAAATTTTGTATTTTCCTTAGCTCCTAATACAGTTTTCTACATATAATAGGTATTTAATTTTGTTCAACAAAATTGCTTGACTCCATTAAATAATAATGATAATAAAAATAAAAATGCATATTTATTTATTACCTCAAGGTATACAAAATACCTTCAACCTAACAACTTTTGAAGCAATCTTTCATTAAATTTAATATTGAAGATTTCATTATTTTCCCCCTCTATAAAGTCTTCTGTTCTCCTTTTCTACTGAAGATCACTTCGTGATCTTTGTTTCCTTTCATACTTGATCCCAGACAACTGAAGTTCTAGAAGATACTATCATGGCGTGTGTGTGTGTGTGTGTGTGTGTGTATGTGTGTGTGTGTATGTGTGTGTGTGTGTGTGTGTGTGAGAGAGAGAGAGAGAGAGAGAGAGAGAGAGAGAGAGAGAGAGAGAGAGATTGAGACAGAGACAGAGACTGACAGAGAGGTAAAGAGAGATTGGAGACAGAGAGACAAAAAGAGATAGAGACACAGACAGAAGGGAAAGGAAGGGAAGGGAAGGAAAAGGAAGAGAAGAGAAAAGAAGGGAAGGGAAGGAAAGGAAAGGGAAGAGAAGGGAAGGGAGGGGGAAAAGAAGAAAACAGGAGAAGGAGAGAAGAGAAAAGAAGAGACTCTGAGAGAATATATTTATTCCACAACAAGACATTTATGAGATGAAGATGGAAATGGCTTTCAAAAAATATTTTTCAGGATAGTACTTAGAAGGAAACTAATGTAGTGCCCAGTTTGGAATATTTGTAGCCTCAGAAGATATGAATAGCTTGTTAAGATGTCAGATGAAATATTTGGTAAATAACTATATTGTCTGTATTATCCTTTTAACATTAATTTCTTTGTTTCATTTATTATAAACCTATGCACACCAAACTCTAGGGTTTTTTTTTTCATTTGGCATCAAGAATATGTTTACCAAAAGCCAAGGTATATAGAAATCAAGACTCTGAGAAGATCTTACCTAGCTTCTTAAACTGTGGGTCATGACCCTACATGAGGTCCAGTAATTGAATGTGGGGTTCACAAATTTATGATTTAATATTAATAAATATTTGATTTGTATACCTGTTTTATTTGCCCACATACCTGGGGTCAAATAAAAATTTCTTAGGCAAAAAGGAGTCATGAGTGGAAAAAATTTAAGTAGTCCTAAATTCAAGTCCATCCCCCCAGATTTCTCAAATGAAAAAACCAGAGGCCAGGGAGATTACTTTCTGTTGGCACAAAGGAATCAGTGCCCAGGTAAAACTAGAGCCCAGTTTTCTTGGTCCCCTAGCTTAGGGTTTTTCCTTTCTTCCAAGGAGTCTAAGTGCTGCCCATCACAGCAAAGGCCAGACAAGCTAAAATCTCAGCATGGGTGGCTATGGGTTGTCAAGTTCCTTCCCAGAGAGAGAGAACAAATTGTGTGTGTCACCTATAATTTCCTGGCATACAGTTGGTGTTCAATAAATCTTAACCCTCCCCTACCACATTCCTATGCCCACTTCATTAGAACATTTTTTCAAAGTCCATTTGCTTATAGAAATTCTTTGATTTGTCTTTACTCCCCAGACTTAAGTAATCACAATGAAATATTATTACTTCCTGGCAAATTGACAGGTCAGCAGTCTCCATGTGTGATCATCTTGTAAAAACAAGGGGAAATATACTCACCTTGATGCTAAAAAGTGTGTCCAGGACTTTAGCCTTAGTTTTCTTTTAATTTATGTCTATGTGAGCAATTGAAGGATGCCATATTTTACTTTTTGCCTCCTAAGTTAGACTAAGTTAAAACTCTTAAGCATGTGAAATAACAGCAGTAGGTCTTCATATTTATTTTTCAATGCCATGAAAAAATATCTTGCTTATGCTGGCAAGGACAGTTTAAGAGAAAAGAATGAGTCTAAAACTCCAGTATTTGTTGAATGGATCTAAAACGCCAGTATTTGCTCAATCTTTTCATATATCCTCAGTTTAAACCACACAGAGGCCCAGGGATTTCTTGGCAGACACAGCATTGTGAATGGCAGATTTATTGGCATTGAGGGAAACAATCTGAAACAACCAAGGCCTGCAAAATATCTCTAGCATGAAACCCAGAGAAAGATATGACTCTTGTCTGTTTGTCTGAGGTGATTTACTAAACGGACCATTGCTTTGAGCCAATGGGGATAGGAACCCAAAAAAAAAAAAAAAGAAGAAGAAGAAGAAAAGGTATTTAAAGCTTCTAGTATTACATCAAATAAAGTTAAAGAATAACAGGATTAGCCTTTATTCAAATGTATTACTAGGATGGGATAAGTGGTGTTTTCTTCAGGATATTGAATGTTAGATGACATCAACAATATTTGAATTCCTTCTTCAAGGTAAAAGTGACTGAGCTTAGCACCTTAACTCAGTTTATACTAACAGAAAAGCTTTAAATAGTGTACTGGCAGCTTATTTATTGCCTAATAGTGAGGGAATCTTTTGTATTACCTTTCCTAGACAAAATTCCTCGTCAATGTTCCTAGTGCATAAATTGCTAGCAATAGCTCTTATTCTGCTTGGATACATTTATTACAAGGAATAATCATTTTTGTCTTAGGAAAGTGACATGGGTATTCCTAAATATAATTCAAAATGTCCTCATGCTTTATGATG